>NW_015546133.1:1752698-1760406 GCF_001515605.1 Sinocyclocheilus anshuiensis | reverse complement strand
TGGGACTCATAAAATAGCCACCTTTATGGGTTTTATGGGATCTGTGGTGATCACCCAAAAGCTTGAAAGCCCAAGAGACTCCAGTGAGGGATATCTGAATATTTTCTTGCAAAAAATTGCAGTTTTGTGCAATATTTAGGACTGGTGTAAAATATATTCAGAAATACAAATCATAATAAATGACTAGGTACAGAGAAAATACTTATATGTGTTTCATTTCATATTGGTTTGTGGGTTTAACTCATGTTTCAAGAGTGGATATCATCGTCAGATCCAAGTTCTACCTCAGACCTTTTATCTAAAAGCTGTGAACAATTACAATCAAATTTGACACGTCAAAATTATTTTCAGCTATTATTTCCTGCTCTGGCCCAGACCAGTGTTGTTATTGCTAAAACTATAATTATTACAAATAGTTTTCAGCTGAAATAAAATGAAATATAAATATCACATAAAAAAACTAAAATTAGAAATGTTGCATTGGCAGCTAACTGAAACAAGTTTACTGTAGGTATATAGAAATATTAAGAAAGCTAAAGGCAAAGGTACACAACAAAATTATTAAAACTTAAAATGAAAACTGGAAATATAAAAATAAAGGCTAATTTAAAAATGACTGAAACTTAAAAGACTAATAAAGGCAAATTTAACATACTGATAAATACTAAAATAGTATATAAATAATTATAAAATAACACTGGCCCAAACAAAATTAGCAGACAATTTTCATTTTCTGTGCTGATTTTGCAGAATTCTATTAAATAGATTGTGTTGAATGTCGCTAAAATAGAATTACATTCTTATTGGTAGCTAAAATATTCAATAAATGATCATGCAGAGGGCAGGAGCTGTGTAGAACTTCCAACTCATT
This sequence comes from Sinocyclocheilus anshuiensis, assembly GCF_001515605.1. Classification (NCBI taxonomy): domain Eukaryota; kingdom Metazoa; phylum Chordata; class Actinopteri; order Cypriniformes; family Cyprinidae; genus Sinocyclocheilus; species Sinocyclocheilus anshuiensis. The sequence continues at coordinate 1,759,535 of NW_015546133.1, read as the reverse complement.
ATGGAAATCTACACAGGTTTCTTTGGCCTTGTCATATGTTTTATTGTCCTTAATATTATCATTAAAACATTACAGAAACAATTTCCTATGAGTCCAGCTGGATGAGGAAAGTTCTGCACATGTGTTGGCTACTGGAACAAACTTGATGCATGTGTTTCACGGTATATATGGGATGGGAAATGTCCTCGTATTAAACTGACTACCTTACAACGATGTAGATTACATGGAGCTCTTTTTTTCCCCAATTTTAGACTCTACACTCAAGCCTTTTCCCTCCGCCCTTTATCAGTTTGGTTTGATCCTGACGCTTCTGTGTCTTGGAGAGCAATTGAGGAATCTATTATTTATCCGTATAAATTGAAGCATCTTGTTTTTTCGGGGGTTCCGCTTAGACAGTGTAAATCTCGGTTTAGTCCCATTGTAACCCACCTCCTCTCCACATGGAGGGATGTTGAAAGACGTTCACAACTAGTTACAACATGGCATAGGCATTCGCCTATTTTCCACAATAATAATCTTTTGTCAGGCAGTACTCCATTTCATTGTCCGCAATGGACTCATAATAAAGTAAACACGCTGGGAGATATGATGATAGTGGTTTAAAATCCTTCCAGAATCTTAAAACTCAATATAATCTGCCAGGCACCTCTTTTACGTATTTGCGCATTAGAGTGGCCCTACGAGCATATGGGGTGCCATGAAACTCTCAACTGCCTATTCACCCTTTGCGCAAACTAATCCTTCCCTCTGAGGAATCTCCCTCCACTGCTTCAGGTATCTATCTCTTTCTTCTTGAGCATTCATACAAACCTTTATCTATTACAACTGTTTGGGCTAAGGATCTTAATGAGGATCTTAATTAATCTTAATGCATGTTTTATTTTCGGACCAGGTATGGGGTATGTTTAAATTGTCTTCTAAAAACCCTAATCACCAAATGATTCATTGGAAATTGCTGCATAGGGTTTACTTGACTCCAATGAAATGTTTTTATATGAATCTGTCGTCTTCTCCTAAGTGTAATCTCTGTTCGCAAGGATCTTTAGGCACGTTTTTGCATTTTTTTTGTCTGAGGAATCTCCCTCCACTGCTTCAGTTATCTATCTCTTTCTTCTTGAGCATTCATACAAACCTTTATCTATTACAACTGTTTGGGCTAAGGATCTTAATGAGGATGTGTATGTTTTATTTTCGGATCAGGTATGGGGTATGTTTAAATTGTCTTCAAAAAACCCTAATCATCAAATGATTCATTGGAAATTGCTGCATAGGGTTTACTTGACTCCAATGAAACATTTTTATATGAATCTGTCGTCTTCTCCTAAGTGTAATCCCTGTTTGCAAGGATCTTTAGGCACGTTTTAGATTTTTTTTTGGGGAGTGCCCCTCTCTCTCACCTTTTTGGACTCAGCTCTCACAGGACCATCATATTTGTTGGGTACTGAGATATGTTTAACTCCGCGCCATTTTTTCATGAATGACTTTTGGGACCTCACCTTGTCCGTCCAACAAAGATGTTTACTTTTAGCTACTCTCACAGCAGCAAAAAAATGGCTAGTCAACCGTTGGAATCCTCCTCACACAATGGTTTAGAAACGTAAAATCCAGGTTGTTTGTGGTTATTAAGACATTGATTAGAAATTATTTATTTTGATTAGAAATGATTTATTTTTTAGTGAGCGAATGTTTAAAAATGCTAACTTGATGGCATTGCATTTTGTCTCAGCAGCAATATTAGTTTGATGCATAACAGGCCGCAGATTAGATGAGTTATTATTATTATATATTAATAATAATATTATTATTATTTTAATATTATTATTATTAATAATAATTAATAATATTAATATGATTAATAATATTATTATTTTTTAAATATTATTATTATTCCTGTTATTAACAAAAAAAAAAAAAAAAGTTCTGCACATGTGAATACATAGCCCCGTTCATCCATATGCTGCCCATATTTAATGACACAGAGTGTGAATATAGAGCACAACTTTCTCATTCTTCATTAATACTTTGTTTCCAACAATTTCCTGTCTTGTGTTCAATGTTCCACCTTTTTCTTTCGCAGAGGGAGAGGAAATTAAGAGCTTTAGAGCTGCTGGTGAGTATCTTTCTCTGACCTACACGACTCCAGCCATTCACCATGAGAATAATAGCACAACGTCAGGTCAGTTCAAGGTAACGTGGTCAAAGTCATTCACAGCTGCTTTGATGAACAAAAAACTGAGCTGAAAAAATGTAATATGGCTGATGTGTGTCTGTAGCCACAAATTTTAGTTTGGGAGATGCAGAATTTAATATGAATGTACTTATATTCTTTTGTACAGCTTCAAACTTGCTACTTTTATTTTAAAGCAGACAGCATTTTAAAATATGACTGTGTAATTTCTGTTGTAGAATGAAATACCTTAATTTACTAATTAAACCGCTATTCTAAAAACCTACAAGATGGCAATGCTAATTTTCTTCCGAGGTTTAGGACTACAAACTCAACATCTTTATAATGAGGCTGTTCAATCACTTTCAATGGACCTCTGTTTTACACTAAGTGACAGACGGACACCAGATGTTAGAAACTTCCATCTATGGACTTGATCATATTGTGCCTATTATTAAAAAGGACATTTTAATGCATATGAATTGGTTCTTCTTTCAATGCAAAGTGGCATCTGGTGTTTAGCAATGGAACAGGATTGATCTTGCATGTTGACCGCATTACATTTTTCAGCTTTCCACTCTTTTCACACAACTAGAAACATTCAAGAGAATCTCATGTCAGTGTTGGTATTCGTTTAGTCATGTTCTGTGGCACTGAGTTTGGAAATTTGATTTAAACCTCTGACGACATTGAGGGTTTGACCAGGGCTGCAATGCACCTATTTTTAGACATGACCATGAAAAGACATGACCAAACACCAACTGACCAATTTTTAAACAACTAACTAAAGAGTAAGTGTAGTGGTAGAGATTTTTTCCAATCGAATTCGCATCCAGGTGTATACTTTTAACAAATTATGTATTGTTATTATCTAACAAATCATATATATGATATACTGTGTATGCGTCTATTTTGTTGTATCAAAAATAGACTACACTGAAAAAATTGTAGAAACATGTTTCTAAACTGCAGTTTTCACTATTTGCTAGTAAATTTCACAAATAATTACAAAGAAACAGCAATTAATACATTAAATTAAACAAAATTTAAAAGGGGATAAACTGAAATTTTCTTGTATTCTTGTATTTTCTTGTAAAACATATTCCAATAATTGGTTTTATTTACAACTTCGAAAACATTTTTGCTGAATTTCTTTTGAAATTTAGATAATGATTATGTCACGAATTCGGTCCATGGACTTCCGTTTATTCACCACCAGAGGTCACCCTTTCCATTACATTGACTCTCGCACAACACAAACTGTTGCATAGCACCCCGGACTACATATCCCATCATTCTTTGCACGATTTGCACACTGCACTGATTGCACTCATTGCACACAGCTGTTTCTAATCACCTCACTCACTATATAACACCCACTCTAACCACCTTTCTCTGCTGAGTATTGTTTAGCCCGTACCCCATTCCGAGTCTCTGTGTTTTCCTTGTTTTGCCTTGCCTTGCCTGTTTCCGCGGTTTCTGATCTTTGCCTGTATTCCTGGATTTTTCCCTCTCGTCTCGCCCCTGTGATTCTGTCTGCCGATCGGTGACCTACGCTAGCCCTGGGACTATTCTTGTGTTTTGCCCGCCATATACCTGTTTGCCATTGTTTGACCCTGCCTGTTTACCACGTCTCTTTAATAAAGCCTGCAGATGGATCCACACGTCTCACGTCTCGTCAGCCCCGTTACAGATTAGATGTTTTGATTTAGCATTTGATGTTGCCTCAGTACTGTAGGTGGCAACAAGTGCCTTTTTGTGTTATTTATTAATTAATAAATAATAATAAATATTAAATAACAAATACTTATTTAATTATTACTAGAAATTTCTACTTATTTAATTATTAATGTTGATTTGTTTTTATTAATTGTAGTATTCAATTATTCATAAATTATTAATTCATATGAATTATACTTATTATGAGTTTTAATTTCTTCTCAGCCATATTTAAAAAGCACCTCTTTATGTTGAGCTAATTTATAATTCTCATACCATTTACAGTTTGACAATGAACATCCAAAAACGGAATATAAAACCAGGGTGTGCTTGTGTTACAGAATATGCTGGCAGTCAGTATCTACACCCCAGTCATTCCCAGAGTGCACTGCTTGAACTGACCAAACCCTTACGAGCCTCAACGCTGCCATGGGTCTCCAACAGTCACGTTTAATCTTGATCGAGCTCTCTTTGTTTGTTATTTTTTGCCAGGGACTTCCAGCCTTGCCATGGAAACCCGATCTTATGTGGTTTCTGGTCTAATACATAGTGAAATATCACTGAAATAGTCCGATGCATGATAATTACAGACCGCAAATCAGAGGTTCCTGTGATGTGGACAGCTAGCCAACCTCTAAGTGGTACAGCAGATCTCCCAAATATTAAAGCACTACCTTGCTTTTCCATCCTGGGCTATCTGTGTGTAGTGATGGGAAACTCAGCGGTGTATCACTGTGACTTCTGACTCTCACCTAATTATGGAGAAGCCAACAAGCAGACGCACTCTTCCACAATTTAGCTCACCAAACACCCTTTATCCTCACTGATGTGGGGAGAGAGAATTATTAGACTTACAGAAATATAATGGCTATATGTATCTGTCCCATGTGCCAAGAACGGGGACCAAAACGTACTGTGACCTCTAACAATCATAACCAGAGAAGCACAGCCAACCAGTGGTTGCGTTTGAACTGAATTTAATGCCTGTGTGCGTCCACAGATGTTGGCTGCAATGTTATGCTCTGTTGAGGACGAACTGTGACAGGAAAATTAATTTCAAATCTGTTGTGAGAATTTCCAGGATGATGTTAATAGCTTTGTTGCTATCTGCTTCCGTATTGTAGGCTTTCCCAGAGTTTGCTAAGAAGATGCTCTGTATTTTGGGCATCGTTGGTAAAAGAAAAGACATGAGAATCGGTTTCCCAGATTTTGCAGTTGTTTCATTCAACTAAATGACAAACAAAATGTTTCTAGATGTATCTATATAAAGCCTTATATATGATACTTGCTTATTTAAATATATATATTTTAAGGTTAAAGGTTGAGCATACTGTAGTTTCATATTTCTTTCATATTTTTTTTGTGGTTTTCAAAGACTATTGATCTGTTGTTAAAGCTCAGCCACTTAACTAGCTAAATGGAACATAGCTGGAGCTTTAAAGCATAGAAAAACTGAGTGTTGTGACTATAAATCCTCATATTTGTGGTTTTAAAAGGATATCTTGCCAGTTTTTGCATTTTTCATTTTGAAACGTATTTGGATTTAACAAGTGTGCCTTCTAGAACATATGTTTATAAGCAAATGAATTTGTCCAAATATTTAGTGTGATTGTTCTGAATGAGGCAAAAAAATCCATTGACTAGATAAGTCATCTACAATGAATGGCCTATTTACATTCTTTAACGTCCACCCTGATCTACTGTTTAACAAATCTTCTCTGTCAAAGGCGCACTTGAATTATGAAACAAAAGTAAACATATGTTGCAGTCTGAGCACTTTAACTAGATTCTACAGTAGACTGCGAAGAGACATGTTGCTTTTACTCCTTTTTGGCTGCTTGCACCTGTTTTACTGTAAATGTACCATGCTTAACATGGTATTTTGATCTTAAATTTTAAGTCATTAGACATTTTTCTTCTCTGTGAACCACTCTTACAGCTATAAACATGCTTACATTTCCCAGATTTTGAAATATATTTCTGTTCAAAGAAATACTTTGAGTTCAATTATTTATTATTTATAACAATTTAATAAAAAGCTATTCCAGTTCATTTCGGGTACATTTTATCAGCTGTGTATTTCCTGTTAATCAGACCTATGACTTTGGTGTTGATCTACAAGAACAATTTTGATCTGTCTCAATTGCTTTTTTCCCCTTCCATCCTAAATCTTAAAAACAGATGAGCGATCTAAATCTCTTAAATAGGTAGTGACATGTCCTTTTAGTTGACCTGTTTTGGGAGCCAAATCACCATGCAGTCCAGCAGACGGGGGAGTTTTCACGTTTTCAAAATTGTTCTTGACCCACATCCAGCAGCATTTTAAGTTTCATGTTGTTTTTCAGAGGCATGTGGTTCTCTCTAATGCACTTTTGATTGTTCCCACAATACTACCTATCCCAAAATACTCAAATTTTGGTTCTCATAATTGGCAGTTGTCATTACATGTTTACATAATTAGTTATCCTTCCATTAAGTTAGGGCAAGCCACTTATTTGCATGTTCGCAAATAGACGTAAGCAGGGCCGCATTAAGACCTTACAGGGCCCCGGGGCTATGACTTACTGCAGGGCCCCCATTACAAATATAATATATATTTTGATATAATATTTATTATTTTTATCCTATCAAAATTATACTCCTAATTTTGATAGGATAAAAATCCTATTATATATATATATATATATATATATATATATATATATACACACACACACTGAACAAAACTATAAACGCAACACTTTTGTTTTTGCCCCCATTTTTCATGAGCTGGACTCAAAGGTCTAAGACTTTTTCTATGTACACAAAAGGCCTATTTCTCTCAAATATTCTTCACAAATCTGTCTAAATCTGTGTTAGTGAGCACTTCTTCTTTGCCGAGATAATCCATCCACCTCACAGGTGTGGCATATCAAGATGCTGATTAGACAGCATGATTATTGCACAGGTGT
>NW_015546133.1:1751496-1752077 GCF_001515605.1 Sinocyclocheilus anshuiensis | reverse complement strand
CCTAAGTAAAAATAAGCTTACTGAAGACAAGTAAACAGTCACAAATTAGGCTACAACAGAACAAAGATCATAAAAAAGGGCCTACTTGAAAAACGTAAAGCACTGAATAATAAATATATTGTATAAAGAAAATGTGCAAATAGACTGAATAGTCTTCACTGTATAAATTCAATATACATTAATTCTTATTTATTTTACAAAAGTGATTTGGTCAAGGACAGTGAGTGATTTTCTTTCTAATGTTTGATTAACATTATTGACATAAATTTTAACAGCAGCTAAATTAGGCTGCTTTAGAGGAACAGCTCTCCCAAAAATTAGAGGTCTGTTGTTGTTCTAAACCTGTATGAGTTTCCTTCTGCTATTGAATGTAAAAGTATATAATGAGTTCATTTGAAAAAACAGATAACTCAATTTTTAACAATTTTCAAAAAAAGAAATTCATTGTGCATTCCAATTATTCTCGATCAAACTGCAGTTGGGTTATTTTGATTAAGTTAAAAAATAAAAATAAAAATACTGCTAACTAACACAATAAAAGACAATAAAAACATGATAACATAATAAAAAACATGATTTTT
>NW_015546133.1:1735059-1750389 GCF_001515605.1 Sinocyclocheilus anshuiensis | reverse complement strand
TCTGTTTTTGCAAATAAACTCTTCATATATTTGGAACAATACTGGTAACCCAACAGTTGCTGGGCCCTCATGACTTCCATAGTATGAAAAACAAAATAGGCCTACACTACTGGAGTCAGTGGGGACCATCTAGTTACTAGTTACGAACATTCTTCAAAATATCTTCTTTTATGTTGAGGAGAACAAAGAAATTCATAAGAACAACTTACAACTTGTGGCTGAGTAAATTATGACTATTTTCATTTTTGGGTGAACTATCCCTTTAAAATCTCATCATATTAGGATCTCATATTAACGTTCGTTTAAGACACAAATAACTGTGTTGACGAGGAGACATTTTGACACATAACTGTGCATTTGAACGTTCAAGCACAAGGCGCGAAAAATAACTCAAGTTTAGACTGGCGATGTACGAGCAGATGTGCACCACGCGAGTCAGGCTGAAACCGCAACGCGCGCATTTGCCAAAGTGAATTCTGCCCCACTGCTTAATGTCCCTGAAAAGTGAAATTTGTTTTTAAACCACAATGCTTAAAATTGTTTAAATTAAAAGCTTAACCTACATCATGCCGCGCAAAACGATCTCTCTCCTCATTTTTTTTTTCGAATAGCCCCTCTCTCACTTTCGTTTTAGAAGAGTTTACATTTTTACTTATCGAAGATTGTTCTTTGCATGACCATTTCCAGATTATGCCAGAATGAAGTGAAGAGAGGTGAATGCAGACATTGCAGCGATCACCTGATTGATACGCGATACACGGGTCGTTCAAAAGTAAAAATATCGAATAAATGCATTTGATTGGTAAACCAAATTCAAACGTTACGTTTTAATCTCTAAAGGCAATGCATGGAATATATGGAAAAGCTCCACTAAATAATAGCGCTAATATGTGAGGGGCGGGGCTTTGGCAATCGGCGCTACCGATGACCAGTCAAAATACCCCACAGCCAATCACGGGCCCCCTCCTTGTCCGGGCCCCGGGGCTTCAGCCCCGCCTAGCCCAATGGTTAATACGGCCCTGGATGCAGGCGTGTTCTAATTATTTAAAATGAACTGTATGCTTTAATTAATTATATAAAGATAAATATTAACCTTCAACTAGATATCCTAATGAAATCATATTCAAAACACATTAAGTCTTTCAGTTTAGTCATAAATGTTTTAATTAATAAAATCAAACTTGTGTGACTGCACAGAAAGACTGATAACAAATTTCATTCATGTTTTTAACTTTTAACCAACAAATTAGAGATAAAACTAAAAACTGAATCTTTTTATTTTCTTTTGTGAAGATTATTTAAAGAAGAAATTTAAGAGGGGGGTGAAAAATATTAATGTAATACTAATTATGTTCCCACTGCTTAATGTCCCTGAAAAGTTACATTTGTTTTTAAACCACAATGCTTAAAATGCGTTTAAATGAAAAGCTTAACCTACATCATGCCGCGCAAAACGATTGATAGGCTATATTTCTACCGGTTTATCTCTCAACCCATAAGCGAATACTTTGTTCAAACAAAAAAAGCAATATACATCCATCAAGTTGTTTACTTGTTAATCAAACTAACCTAAAATCTGTGGGGACGATGACGCTGTGATTTTATCTGCTCCATGTGCCCGGTCCACGTGCTGTTTCACAACTTCCACTCCATCATCAACTTTAGTAAAATAACCTGATAGCTAGGAATTTTACTGACTATCTAACTCATGTTTTCCCCTCTCTCCTCATTTTTTTTTAGAATAGCCCCTCTCTCACTTTCTTTTAGAATAGTTTACATTTTTACTTATCGAATATTGTTCTTTGCATGACCATTTCCAGATTATGCCAGAATGAAGTGAAGAGAGGTGAATGCAGACATTGCAGCGATCACCTGATTGATACGCGATACACGGGTCGTTCAAAAGTAAAAATATCGAATAAATGCATTTGATTGGTAAACCAAATTCAAACGTTACGTTTTAATCTCTAAAGGCAATGCATGGAATATATGGAAAAGCTCCACTAAATAATAGCGCTAATATGTGAGGGGCGGGGCTTTGGCAATCGGCGCTACCGATGACCAGTCAAAATACCCCACAGCCAATCACGGGCCCCCTCCTTGTCCGGGCCCTGGGGCTTCAGCCCCGTCTAGCCCAGTGGTTAATGCGGCCCTGGACGTAAGCAGTATAAATGAGTGGTGGGAATTTTGATTTATCTCAGTGACTCGATTCTTTTGAATCAGCAAAAAGAGTCATTCATAAGCCGTTCACTAATGTTACATTATTACATCAGTAGATGGCGACGTGTGTCTTTTTTATGAACATCAAATAACAACCGTTAACGACTGATGAATTTTGATGGACTAAACTTGATTTTTATTCAAGTATATGAAAAAGACAACAATAATAACCAAAATATTTTTTATAGTTTCAATAGTTGCTTTTTTAAGTTTTATAATATGGTTTTTACACATTCTTTTAAGAATAGTCCCATTTAGTTTCATTCAGATTCAAAATAGTGACTCAAAACAGCAACTCATTCAGTAACAAATGTATTTGTTCAGTAGGTCCAACCAATGAACTTGGCTCCGACATCTTGTTTGACTGACAACGATTCATTCACTTAAAAGAACTGTTCAAATTCATACAAAACACCACTTACAGACCTGTCAAAAACTGATTCAAATCATGCGCTTTGTTAATAAAAACAGTCACTGTCATTGAAGTGTAGGCTACTAAGATTATAAAAGCAGGCTTAGCATCACCGCAGTCAAGCCAAGTGAGAATTTTAATCTAAAAAGTGTCCATTGCAGGATAGCGAAAACTCCCAAGGCAGTCCACCACAAATGTTCTTCACTGTCTTTCAAGTTTTCCTGCCGAACAGATACTCTCATTGAGATCTCTGCATGGCTCACACATCCTTCCTGAAGTTCAGAGGACAGGCACTACTGTCGGAAATGGATGAGCTGAATGATTTGGCCTCCTGCGTTGACGGAAGCTGTAGCAGAACCATTTCCACCATTCTTGGGGTCGAAGGACAAACATCTTTATCACCGAGGCACAACAATCTCCATAACAATAAACAGGAAGCAGGTGAGATATCCATTTGCGTATTTTCTGGCACTTGACCTTCCCATCTTTCCCTTTTTTGGTAATTTGTCATTTAACTTGCCAAAGCTGAGAGAATGACTGAGGTGGAGGATGACTTTAGCAATGCTGATTGCTTTTTCAGAAGACCTTAAAATCTCATTTATATGCTGTAATGGCAAGAATAGGCCCATAAAAGGGGGGAAATAAAGGCCCATGGATATGACCCCTGCGTGTGACCTCGCAGGACCTTGTCGAGTCTGGATCTGTTTCTTACTGAGTTCTGTTTCACTCTTGGACTGATAAGAAGTGATTAACGTAGATAGGAAAACAGCAACACAATAAGGGTGAACTTTCAGCATATGATGCCAAAACTGCATACAGTTCACTGCATTGTGTTCACAATACACACATCCACCTCCTTGCACACACACAATCACTCACAAATCCATAATCATGGAACGCCATCAATACACATACTTCTCACACACATACTTCTGTACATGCACAAACACGCACTCATACAGAATAACACGCTAGTCTCAAACTCTGCTTGTTCTAGCGTAATGTTGAGTGACTAGGCACAATGCAGAGGAAAGGCCAAGCATTGTCCAGAGTTTCTTTCTTTCCCATGGTGCTTTTCACAGTCAGGGCACCGCAGGGAAGGAAGCTGACGGTGAGGTTTGTCGCCTTGGCAGAGGCGGCCATGTTGATCTCCCCAAGCACAGTGCTGGACATAAAATAACTCATAGGAAGTTCTCAGGATTTTGCACTTCCTGTTTTCAAAAAGGCCATTCTGAAGGACAATACAGGGCAGTAGAGTGATTTCAAAGGCTCTACTAATTTATGAAAGGCTCCACTAATTTAACACTAAGTTTTGTCTTGCAATATTACAATTCCATTATATGTATACAGCACCATTCAAAAGTATTCTGAAAGAAATCAATACTTTTATTAAAGTCACATTAAATTCATAAAGAGTGACATTAAAGACATTTACATTATTACAAAAATTCTGTTTTAAAAATAAATACTGTTTTATTAAATTAAAGAATTGTAACAAAAAAGTATTCCACAAAAATATTAAGCAGCAGAACTGTTTTTAACATTGATAATAATAAGAAATGTTTCTTGAGCAGCAAATCAGCATAATAGAATAATTTCTGAAGGATGTGACATTAAAAACTGCAGTAATTGCTGCTGAAAATTACATTTTAAAATGTATTAAATTAGAAACTGTTCTAATTTATTATGCTCAGATATTGTAATAATATTTCACAATGTTACTGTTTTTTTTTTCTCTCTTCTGCAATAAATGCAGCCTTGGTGAGCATAAGAAACTTTGTTCAAAAACATTAAAACATTTTTACCGACTCCAAACTTTTGAATGATTTATACATATAATACTTAACATTAAAACCAATATTGCTGAAGTTAAACTTTAGCCACATGTGAAAAATCTCACATCATTCGAACCTCAAACCAAAAATACCATAAAATATGAGGGGATAATCACAGCTATACAGCAGTTAACTACTTATCCATCAATATTTCTGCACAGCAGTGAGAAACGGATACAAATGAAATCCAAAGTCAATGCACAAATATCCACAGTGTAGTGTATCTCCCATGAGTTTATCTTCAAGAGATCTGCGATTTAAAAGCTTATGCTTAATAAAGTCTGTCAGTATCTGCACAAAGGAACAAATATGTTTACATTTTTTAAAACTTTTTACAAATCTAATCGACATTCTCTGTGTCTATAAAAGGACAAGCCTATTAAATCACATTTAACTGCTATTGTTACTGGATCCAGAAGAGGCTACTTTTCATGCTTCACATACTGTTTATGCTTTCTGTAGTCTCTATTATATCCGTATCCTTCCCTTCACTTTAGACATTAACCGTCTCATGCTTAAAAACACAGCCCAAATTACATAATCTCTCCCCAATTTTAAGCAATAAGTGAGAAAACAGCACCAAAGGAGAGCTCATTGCTTTGAATTCGATTGTGTATATTCTCGCACACATCCACACAAAATCACAACAATTTGCACAAAAGCTGGAAAGCCATCCTCGGAGCTCATCCGTTTTTCACTTAAGGATGATTTTATTAGCCAAGCCTACTCGAGTTGAGAGATAAGATGCATATGTAGGCATGAAAATATAGGCATGAAATTTTCATGACGTTGTGTTGAAATAATTCTTTTAGGATTTGATGAAAAACAACTGTCAAGGACTGAATTTACTGTCAAAAACTGTGATTCTGGTGAAATTCCAAGTTTTCTGAAATGCTCTAAATGTGCATATTAAATCCATTAATAGATTATGAGAAGTAAATGATTACATGTGTGGTGAGGCTACAGCAGAAGCCTTGAGTTTGCTATATTTTGCCACACAAAAATAAACTTATACTCTGACTTCAGCTTAACATAATGGACTCTGATTGACTTTATAGTCCAAACTCTGTCAACTGTACAAAATAATATACAGGCTGCTATGACAGTGTGAAAAAAGACATCATTTCCTCTCCTAACATTATGAAGAATGACCTCATCCTAAGTTTTAGAAAAGAAAGTGTGAACTCGAGCTGGACCAGACTTTTTGGCTGAAAGGTAATGCTGATCGACAGATAACAGAATAAGGAATTTATTTAGAGTTTGAGTAAATATTTCCTTAAAAACATACTGTTAGTAAAATGTTTTCCTTTGTACAATTTACAAATGTACAGACATTAAAAATGGCTCTGTCCAAGCCAGTGAAAAGTCGGTTAGGACAGCCAAACTCACCCTGTGTGAATTGACGCTGGCACCTTAGACAGAAACCCTTATTAACTCTAAATGAGCCGTGACCAAATGACCTCACAGAGATTGGACTCACTATAGAAGTCCATTCAGCTCAAAGATTGAGATGACTTGAGCAGAGGCCTTTCATAACGTTTCAGGTATACCTGTGTCCCATTTCTCCTATAGATAACAACAGCAATGGTGGGAAATCAGCAATGGAAAAACCTCAAAAGCAACGTACAGCTCCACATGCGTAGGCTTAACTCTGTGAGATTACTTTTAAATTGAGTTTGTGTGTTTTAGTATGACTGGGAATATGCATGAGCATCCACTGGCTAAATATAATTGAATCTAGACATAAAATCAGAGGTATAGTGAGGCTGATATCTGAAGGTTATGAACAGAAGCCAAGCCAAGTGTGTCCTCCACCTCTAAAGCTTCTCTGGGAATAAATCCTAAACCTTGTGGGGAGCCTCTCCCAAAACGCTCGCACACGAGATATGCAACGTCACCATCTGCTAACACTTAGGAGCGTGTATCGTGAGTTTTGTGGTAAAGTGTTTTTACAACAGAATGGCACTGCAAAGAAATTTACATATGCACGGGGAAGATGACTGAATGCCTAATTTCACCTCAAGGTTTATGAAGGACTTAAATATTTATGCGTAATATTCAGAATCTAACTATAGAGAAAATGGAGAACAATGAATGTGATATTTACAGAAAGACTCATGCATAAGAGCACAAATTGTAGCTTTTATATTTGAGGGGTTGAGTTGTTTAACATGGAAAGATTGTGCTCTCCTTTTTTAGGTTTGTATTCAGGCAGCAACCCTTCTCCCTACTTAACGCTTGGGTGCAGTTGGAGGGGGTTGGCCTGAAACTCAGGTTGATAAATGACCTTGCTGTCACACTGATTCTCCTGGTGCTGCTGTGCACTTAAGACTCCATCGGTCTGCAGGGTGTACGTCCACAAATAACGTCCAACAAGGTCTAGTAGACATTTTTTGATGTCCACATTAAATACATGTGCATTAAATACATGACATTAAATAATGAGCAATGCTAATTTATTTTAAATCTAAAACATTATCAAATAATTGTAGACATTCCCATTTATCTGATAAAAAGAACCCAATCTTCCCAACATTTTTTGTACCAACCACAGCCCCAAACCTGAAATGTTTTCCTTTTAATATTTTCCCTCATATTGCAGGTACTGGATATCATTTAGCACCTTCAGTAATATTATTAAAATACCCTTTATTATTTACACTAAACGTGATCAGCTGTTCCTTTAAAAAATAAATAAATAAAAAAAAGTTAATTATATTTATTTAATTTAATATATAATATGTATAATTTTTTATTTTAATTAATTACATTTTATTGTTTTCATTTTTATAGCATGCACAATGCAATCAATACGGTGCTATAAATATAAATATATTTCATTTAAAAAATAATTTCAATAATTTGATATATATATATATATATATATATATAGGCTAGAATTAAACTATTTTTAGTTTAATTTAATTAATTTATATAGAAAAACATTTTTAAAATAAAATTATAATGTATTTATTTATATTGAAATGTACCTTGTAATAAGAATTTGGACAGGAATTGTGTTTAATTGTCATACATAGTCCACAGTAGACACACACATATAATCTGAATTATTAAATCACTATTAAATTGTATGTATTATATACATTTTAAAATATTTTTTACATTTATCATATTTAATATTCATCTAAATGTATATACATGCAATATATATATATATATAAACATAAGTTACATACACCATCAAACTACACTTTGGAAAAGGATCTTGAATCTGGTTCTTTATCTTCAGACCACTTCTCAAAGGTAGAGCATAGTGGCACTACAGTCTACAGGAACAAGTCTAGTCTTTTCCTCAGTCTTCCTCTTTTTTTCCTCCGCTCCCCCTTTTGTACCGCTCCCCACGTGTCGAATACATTAGCAACCCAAATTAGGAGAGGCCGGGCCTGATGTGGGTGTCGGATTTCACTCGCGGAGGTGCGGTGTATCCACAGAGCGTCCAGTCCATGCAGCATTGGATGCTGAGGTGACCGTTATACGGAGGTGCGCGTTACTATTAAAAGACACTGAGGAGATCGTAAGATATTCTGATCCCGTTTGGTGAATGGAATAGTGAATGCGGACCCGCTCACACCTGAGGGCTAGGCTACTATTTGCCGGTGGAAATCAAGGAGTATCTGCGTGAGAATTCAATCTCTTCCCCATGGATTTAATGTTGATGTATCAATCTTAAACAAAAACGATCCGTTTGCGGCTGGGAACTGGCTGGATACATCTGCATACAAATTGGATTTGAGTGAAACAACGGATGCTCACAGACAGCAGCGGAGCTCGTTCAGATGAATGTAAGAATCAACGTCGTTATCCTATCGTTCACTATGACTCAAGACAGTCCGCTTAACACAAATTCTGACACCTTTAGCGTTCGCTCAAGAGAAAACGATGGGTGCTGCATGATTTTTGTGACGTGGGATATTGATCAATTTACTCCCATTCACATTTCGGTGTATGCAAAACCAAGCGCTTCTTTGTGTATGAAGGAGTGGACGGGCAGTTTCATTCATTCTCTTATATTATATAGGCCTAGGCTACCCTGATGAGATGAATAGCCCATGTTCGTCCGCGAAGGCTATTTCATGTCAGCTGGTTACAGCATGTCTGTGTGGATGCGTTAAAATTACTCAAGCAAGGAAAAATCAACTAGAAACAGATAAACGATTTACCCAAATCAGTAAAATCATCTAGACCTAGGCTACTTAATTTAATGTTTAGTTAATTAACGAGTTGTGAATTCATGCTGTTTAGGTGTAGGCCTATTAGTTGTGGGGTCTTAGCCTATTCTGTAGCCTACGTGTTAAGATTTACAGTAAAACCCACAACTACCACTAGAACAGAACACCTGAACAGAACATGAATTCACAACTCGTTGAACACATTTACACAAGGTCTATAATTTTACTATTTTGGTTTAGATAATTAGACATGTAGGCTAGGCTATATTTTTACCTAGCCTACTCCACAAGAAGTTCCTCAGTAGCATTTTCAAACAACTTTTAATTAACAAAACAGAAATCGCTTTTGCCAGAGAAAAGTAGTATAGGCCAAAACACCGGAGCACTTTCCGATAGGAACGGTAGGCCTACGTCAGCAAAACTAATAGCTAGGCTAATTATTTCTCAATTTAATAAACATATCGCATATAGACTGGCTATTACTAAACTAACTAACCAACTAACAAACTAACTAATAAAATACATTGTAAGTCTTGAATTCGCGCGAGACTAACTTAAAATGATTGAGCTCCATATAAAAACCATATAAAAATTCTTTACAAATAGTTGACTTTGACAGTCACACACTGTTAGTGTTTTAAATAAACCTGACGGGTGATATTTCGTAAAATCCACGTCAAAAGATGGTTTCTTATTGTACCGTGGTGGGCCCAGAATCGTTCCCAGCGTTCATCCCATCAGTAGCCTTTACGGTCCGGATCCTAGAGAGTCGCATCTTCCCAAAGGAAGGAGTGGGGTTGCTACTATTCCGAACCGTTCTCAGTAAATGGACAAGCGGAGATTGGTTTCTTCTTGAGCGGTGATGTGTGCGTTTAAGTTTTTGTAGGATTACCATTTTTTGCTTGTCGCTTTCATCGGTGACTGCGGCTACCGCGCTTATATAGTAGCCTATGTGCCTGCACACAACGTGTAACTGCACGCACCTCACTGCATCACGGCATGCCTATTATTTAGGTCCCTCTTTCAAACTACACAGGCTGTAATTAAGTATCATGAGCGTGCAGTTAAAAGAGAAGCAAGCAGTTTACTCGCTCATGTGTGAAAGGCATGTTACAGTGGTGGAATTGACAGAAGTGGCATTGAGGGGTTGTGCGCAATCCACCAGTAGGCTACAGGGAAGTGGATGCTATGTCTACAGATTACAGATGTGTATTTTATGACAGTATTACACATCTGAATATGAATGCATAGACAACAACCCTGGCTTGTAGTTATTAGTTTGTAGTTTATAGCTAGTTTGTTGTTCCCTTATTAATTATCAAGAACTTTACAATAGCCTATATTATGGGACTCCACTGTTCTGTGGTGATTGATTCAAGACTGCACTGTTTTAAATCCACTTCCCTTAAAATCTTATTAAAAACGCAGCAATGTATTTTTTCTGTGTGTATACGCGTTCCAAGAGTGATGAGACAGAATAAAGAACTAGTTATTTTCACTGTTTGCATCATTATCTGTGTTTGTGCGTTCCAGACAGACTGTTTGGATTATTATATTATATTATATTATTATTAGGCTATCTGCATTAGTGGGGATTTTTCAGGGACACTTTCTGGAGGTTTTATCGTTAGCCTGTAGGTGGCAGCAAGCGGTTTTTATGAGTGAGTCTATGAATCATTCACTGAACCGATTCGTTAAAAACACTGATTCATTCGGCAACCAGAAGGTGCTTTGTGTTGTTTGGAGACGCGCAACACTAAATCCGGCTTTGGCGGAACAAAAATAAACAAAATAACCGGAAATACTGTGACTAAAATGTAAGTTACTCATTAAAAATGATTGATTAAATGATTTACACATTTCAATATTTTATCGAATGAAAGTTCAAAATCATACAGTATTGTCACCCTGTTATTGGTCCGTCTGTCCGTAGAACTTAACAGACGCACAGGATCTGTCGAAACGTTCTTCATGGCAGTCTATAATGGCAGAGACCGGAGCAATGATGGATGTTCATTAGACATTACGTTCTAAAGCGTCAGTTTGGTCCCATTGAAACGCCGTGCTTTCAGGAGCGCTATTTGCATTGGAAGAAACATCTGTTCATTGAACATTTGGCCTGTCAGTCTCATTGTATTTGTTCTGTGCGTTATGAGGATTGGACAATCTTTCGAATGGGCGGAGCTTTGCAACAATCGGATCCACATGACTGACAGCGCTTTTAATTAAAATCGATAGTCAGTGAACTCGTAATGTATTTAATTTTACATTTATAAGCGTGTTTCTTGCACAACGCTATTTGTAAATATTATAAAAGTACAGTTATGATATTTGTCAATTAGTTTCATATTTGCTTAGTAGCAGTTTTTAGGGGCAACATTGCAGACAGACATATTTTAGTACATATTTTGGTTGATGTGATATCTGATTCTCCTCTCTTGAAAGTTATAGGCTGACATTGCCTGAAAAAAGCAACGTATTAAAGAACCACGTGTATTAAAGAACTGATCTAGTCTGTTGCTGTAATATCTTAATATAATAATTTATCAGTACCAAGTGAGGAACAAAAATGTTCTTGGCTGCTCTGGAACCTCTTTTCCTGCATCAGATCATAGCTGATGTCAGAAGCGCAGGGCACATGTGCGGCCTCAGCATGAGACGCACGTTATAAGGCAGTAAAAGAAAGACTTACCCAGTGAGGGGGAGTCTGTTCATACTGTTGCCCATCAATACTTGGAAACTGATCAGAGGCAACACATGGGGGAAGAGGAGCTGTTTGATTTCATTAGAATAAGCCAAGAGAATAGGATGTGTGTTTCAGTAGGAGGGGGATTTGAAACCACTCTCCCACACAATGCTTGAGGATCATTACTGCAGCTTATGTACTTTGTATTTCATTGAATGATTGCTATTTAATATGAATGTGTATTTGCCACCCCCTGTTTTTTTTCGCAGACGTTGAGACTCTAAGATTAGAAGTAAGGTCTGAACTCTTTGTTGGTCCAGGGAAATCACGATTAATCTGTTTCCTGCAAACATCACAGTTGGGAAGGAGAGAAATAGCCCGTTTGTTGAGTGATTTCCCTGTCTGTAGATGTGAGATCTCAAAGGTGTATTTCCATTTCTCTTTCCTTATGCTTCTTAATTGAAGCCTTATATCCATCTCAGAATTGCTCTTTGGAGGAAAGCGATTGCGTGTGATTTCGTGCACTTGCCATATCTAACCAAAAAACAAAAAACATTTATTTTCTGAAGTTATGCTTGGATGTGCTACAGGCCGATTCTTACTCCTTCCTGATTTTAATGGATGACAGAAAATCAACCCAGGCTTATTGGAAATACGTGCCTCTACCGTTAATTTTGCAAAACTCCCAAAAAATGTACCTTTACGTACAATTCACTGTAGTTTTCAGCTGAAATGAACACTAGAGGCAGTACAATGGCAACAACTTTTATTTTCCTTTTTACACAAATTTCGATTAAGGGGGCAGATAATCAATAATTAAAGACTATTTTCGCACAGTTCCACAATATTCAAAACACTTTTACACTGAAAAATTAGTTTATGTTGTATTTTGAAAAGTATTTTGAAGTAAATAACAATCTACAAATGGTAAGTAACGCATTGAATTAAACATGACATTTCTAAATATGTGACATTTTAAAAAAACGTGAAAAATGTAATTAATCTTTGTTTCACAAAATATTTTTTACAGTGTATTTTAGTACATGGTTTGTAAACTAATACATTTTGATGTTTGCATCACATAAGATCCTTTTTTTTTTTTTTTAGCTTTTCTGATCTAGTAAACTTGCTTGGTAGCTCACCTAGTAAAGCATTGTTCAAAGACTGTTCAAAAAGTTCAAAGACTAAATTGCATTTGCTTTTGTTAACACTACCAGTTAGGTTTAGGGTAGGGTTCAGTGTAGGTGCTACATTATTTTCAGACAAGCATTAACCTTTTATCACCACTCACTGGACATGTCATTTTCAAACTGCCACGATATGTACAACAACCAACTTAAAAACATAAGTTGCCAGATTTATGCTCATCTGGTTTGGATATGACTGAACATTGAACTTGAAGTGTTGTGAAATGTGCAATGTAAGCAAAGATATATCATTTTGCAGAAATGTTGCCATAATAAGCCTGGGTTGCAGATATTATAAAAACAAGACTTTTCATGCAATTCTAACTTCTCTTACACTCCAAGATAGGTAACAAAAAAAAACAAAAAAACATTTGTGTCCGCAGAATGTTCTGTTATTAATTAGCTTACCTAACTGTCTCTATTGTTAGATTTTGGAATCTGCTCCCTGGCACTTTGGTTACAGCCAAGCCATTATATCTAAGTGCTCCAGATTGCGGCTTTTCTCCTGGGAAAGGTTTCTTTTTTCCATCTATGAAGCATGTTTTTGCTAAGTCATTTGACCAGGTGGTGATCTACTCCTGAGTGAGGTTACCATATACCCTTTCAATGTACTGTAAGTATTTACTGAAATGCTACATCTTTGTTTTCGTTTTTCCCCCCAGTGTATGGGGTTAGCTTAATAAGCCAAACCAGGCTAGTGAGATGTATACAGATCACTCAAAAGATTCTGAGTGCTTCACTCTTTCACCTGAGCTGCTCATTCACTCAGTAATAATATCATTGAATCATTGAGTGCTACATTGAGAATGCTCCAATGGAGTGTTCAGTACTGGCTCTGTGTCTAAAAGCTCTTGACGGCTTATTTATTCAGAGTAGCAAACTTCAGCGTGGTGGCACTGTGGCTTTGTGCCGTGTGTTTTACCTCTCGTGGCCAGTAATGGTAGTTGTTCTCAAGCATCAGCACTGTCAAATGGACTGGAAACATGCATGCTTGTAGATAAGGTCAGAGTTTGGACAAGTTAGTGTAAAATTCTACTGAGGCACAGTTCCTTTTCCTTAATGGAGTTGCTTTGGGCGTAGGCCTCTCTGTAATTCTAATTTAGACAAGCATCTGTTTTATACATTTTAGCATTAGCCATTAACGTCTTGGAAGTAAAAACATTTTGGTAGTTTGTATTAGTCACAAACTTTCTCATGAAATTGACACATTTTTATTCTGTCATTAAATCTAGTATTAAAATATTCCACCCAAATACAGAATATTTATTAGAATCTTATAATCTGAAGCAATTAGATGTCAGAGACTTCAGTGTTTTATCTCAAGCGGTCTTAATGCCCAGTTTAGTGTGTATAGTGGGACAGTGCTGTAACCTGGGAGACATGGGAATCTGAGATGTGGCATCTCAGTGTTCAACATTTGTTTAACAGTGCGTCACTGCTTATTAATAATTCAGAGATCTCGTCTCTCACTGACTCTCTTTTCCTGTTACATCCCATTCCTCGAGAAAGAGCATGCTGTAAACCCGACCCCGATCCTAACAGGGAGAGAGGTTGTTTCGTTTATTCACTGCAGCTTTCTCTTTCTTAGAGCACACAGTGTGCTTGGAAGGTAATGGCAAAATAATCTTATTTTTATCTATTAATGTAATTTTTCTATGCATAATACAATAAATAATATAATAATTGATATAGTTGGTAAATAATAAAAAATAAAATAAGTATATTAGATAATAATTTATCCTGCATATATAAAAAAAAAAAAACACTAAAAACTGAGTAATAAATCTGCATAGCTATCACCAGATTAGGAGGAAACCTGTGTGTCTGGGGTGTCTAGCATGAGAAATGTCTCACCTGAGCTTGTGGGATCACTGCTTTAGCCCAAACCTTGTTATTTCTGGACTTGCCACTGATTGGGGAAGGAAATTTGGAAACATTTCTTCCTTGCTTTTTTGCCACAGAGACAAACTTCATATTTCCAGTTACTTTCTCAGGAAACCTCATATCCTATTAAACCTGTGCCACAGGGAGACCATAAAAACCAAAGTAGCGTGTGCCTGTGTGGAGAGAAATGTCTGGAAAGCTATATTACACCAATTCCTTAGGGTTACGTGACTGTTGTCCAAACTGAGGGACAAACTTTTCATTCACTCACCTAATGATGGAGGTTGTTTTTACTTGGGAGATCTTTCCTCAGCCCATGTTAGCATGTTAGCTGGGGGTTTTATCTTTTTCCTGTATAATGCACTGGGGCTGGTAAACCTCCCGTGAACCAGTGGCAAATTCTCTAGATATTTAGAGTTGGCATTGGTTTCAACTTTGAACTCACTTTTGATGTCTTAAGCTGTTTTGTTTAAAGGGGTGGTTGATTGCGATTTCACTTTTTAAATGTTAGTTAGTGTGTAATGTTGCTGTTTGAGCATAAACAATATCTGCAAAGTTGCAGTGCTGAAAGTTCAATGCAAATGGAGATATCGTCTTTTAAAATTCTG
Source organism: Sinocyclocheilus anshuiensis (assembly GCF_001515605.1). Lineage (NCBI taxonomy): Eukaryota > Metazoa > Chordata > Actinopteri > Cypriniformes > Cyprinidae > Sinocyclocheilus > Sinocyclocheilus anshuiensis. The sequence goes on along the minus strand of NW_015546133.1, from coordinate 1,735,367 downwards.
GCAGTTTAGAGATACTTCCCGGGTTTGTGACATCACAAACCCTGATAAACCCTGCCCCTGGGAACATGCAACAAAGGGGGAGGGGCATGTTGCGCTGCTTTAGAGAAGAGGAAGAAAACTAGGGGTGCACGTAAAAATCTATTCATATATGAATCGCGATTCTGTCTTCTAATGATTCTAATGGATTCACAAGTTTCAAAATCAATGTTCTAAAGCAGCGGTTCTTAATCCTGTTCCTCGCATCTCCCTGCTCTGCACACGCTCTGCATCTCTCTCTCTCTCTCTCTCTCTCTCTCTCTCTCTCTCTC
>NW_015546133.1:1726634-1734760 GCF_001515605.1 Sinocyclocheilus anshuiensis | reverse complement strand
GGCTGCACGTAAGAATCTATTCATATATGAATCGCGATTCTGTCTTCTAATGATTCTAATGGATTCACAAGTTTCAAAATCAATGTTCTAAAGCAGTGGTTCTTAATACTGTTCCTCGTGTCCCCCTGCTCTGCACACGCTCTGCATCTATCTCTCTCTCTCTCTCTCTCTCTTTCTCTCATTCAGCTCAGCTCCAACAATGAACTGTTACAATTATACACTTATTTTCACATAGCTATGAGAAGCGTTAAATATGGATGCGCGTGCGGTTGCCTTACTGCATTAAAGCTTTAATCAGGATAAAACCGTATATTAAAAGCTAACAGAAGCAGTAGCATTTACAAATAACAGCGTATCTAAAAGTATGAGACAACAACAAACAAAAAAAGAGCCATTAAGAGCCGTGCTTGCACAGGTTCTGTGTGCTCTTCTTCACTAATATCCTTTGCATCTCAATCGGGCTCAAATTGTTAAGCAATATAGACGACGCCATTGTTTATAATACAACCAGAGCACATGCCACTGAGGTGAGGGGCGGGACGTTTAGACACGCACTAGAGGCGGTTGAGCCAATCACAACACACTGGGCCAGCTAACCAATCAGAGCCCATCCCGTATTTCTGAGGGAGGGGCTTCATAAAATCAGGAAATGGTCAGCGAATTTAGAGGAGAAGGGACAGAGCGGTGTAAAATAAAGGTAAATTATGTGAAAAAGAATGCCTTTTTTTTTTAAACGAAGCATTAACACATGTTAGACTGCACCCCATAAACACAATCAAGCCTAGAAAAAAGCCAGTCAACCACCCCTTTAAGTGCATCGAGGGTCTTTACACACTGAAGAAATTAGTAGTAATTGCCCTCAGAAGTGTAATCTCGATCTTTATTCAAACGCGGTATAGATGACAGCTAAAAAGTGTGTTGGCTACCATGAGCTCAAAGAGTGAGTCATTCGTAAAGCACGTTGCTAAGGGTTTTTATTGGACCTCATATCTTTAGGGTTTTACAAATGTACTATATGAATGGCTATCTTTGATAGAGATTTACTTCAGAACTTTACATTGGACATATTATTATATATTATATTATTATTAATATTATTTATTATTATTTGCATTAAGCATTGTTTTCTCCTCCCAATTAGTCCAATAAGAAGTTCCTAAAATAAATTTTCATTGAAAATAAATGACTTTACATGGCCTTTGTGGCATTATTATAAAGCATTAGCATCTGTACAATGCAATCCTTGCATTTTTTTCTTTAATGGATGCTCAGTGACTGAGTTTTAGATTCAGACAGATGATCCATACTGAAATGGTCCTTCTTTGCTCATGTCACCTGCTTCCTCAGACTTAGCATAGCTCAACTGTCATAAAAACCAACTAAGCCAGTCTCATATCAGTCAGGATCTTTTACTAAGACCTGCCAGCCACCTCCACCATTAAACCAACCAGCTCCAGCCTCTTGACGACAGCTGGATGGCTAAAAGCAGAAGGCCCAATGAGGTCCGGCACTGTGGTTGTCCAAATACTGAAAACTGAGCGGGAGTGAATTCCATACCCATTTAGTCTGCGGAAACTGTGGCAACTGCTCATCTGTATTCAGTAATTTCAGACCCATCATAAGCATGGGTTTTGTTGAAAGATTTTCTCATTCGTCCCTCAAACAGAGCCAAGTTTCTTAAACTGATATATCCTACCCTGCAATGGTTTCTGCCTCATTTTCATAGTTCATCATGAATGTGATCTCTCTTAAAAAATAATAATAAGGCTATCAGCTGTTTGAATGTTCTGAGGAAGATTCTCAAATCCTCTGGGGTCCAACACAACACTGAGCTTCGCCTCTGTGCCTATGCAGAAACTCTGTGTGGTGAATAGGACAGCCGGCCCCCCACAGGTTTTCCTCAGACGCTTCTGTCAATCACTTAGTCTGGCCTCTGTTTATTCTGTGCGATCATGATGAAGAAACCGTCAGCTCCGCCAGCCCCCTCGACAACTTTTTATGCTATGTATTTTAATAAGCCGTTAAATATAGGAATGAGACACATTGTGTGGCAATGCATCGTGGGCCTCCATGACCTCAGAATCTGTTTAAATTGGCTCAAAGTGGCCCCCAAGTGCCCCACAATCTCTGCTGCTTTCATTAGACTCAACATTGGGCCTACCACACTTCACAAAAACACCTATAGGGGGTCTACTGATCCTAGAACTACAGGTTTGAGATTTTAACCCCAGATAGAACAGATTTTTTTGTCTTATATGGCTCCTTAATGATCACTTATTTCTAATCAGTTGTTTCAACTCAATCTGTGTGACTTGATCACTCATGCAATACTGTTGGTCATTGTGGTCTTTGTCCTAGATGTTTTTGGACATGCAATTTGTGTGTTAGTGTGACCCTTTACACATGACACGCTAAGACTGTATCACATGTTAATGAAGGTCTTAGTTGATGTGGACAGACAGCATGGAGCCCTGCCGGTCAAATGTGTTTGTGAGATTAATTATTTGTAAATGCCAACCATTAGAGGCACCAAACCACTGAGAAGTGTCCATACACACAGGAACATTGGTTCACACTGTAGACATATGACTTTGTAGTGTTAATATTTGTGATAAACAAATGTAAAAAGTATCATTTTTACCTTTTTACCTTCTACCTCTTTCACAAACCTATTGACTCATTGTAGCCACTAGATGGAGTCTGGTTGAACAGCTTAGCAATGAATGAAAAGATTCATGTGGTTTTATCTGGAGGGCTTCTTCCTTGTTAAAAAATTACACTGAAGTCCAGATTCAATATTTATTTTCTTCCTTCAGTGAGTTCTGTGCGTCTCACTGGAGAACTCTTAAACAGAACTGACAAGGACAAATTGCTTTTGTAATCCATTTATGTATAGAGACCACAACATCCCGCAGTGATGATCTACCATCATTATGCATTGAGGTTTGGATAATACAGACTTTAACAACAGCTACTCTAGTCAGTGCAAGTGCAAAGACTCCTGAGGTTTGTTGCGATTCCAGCCAAAGTAGTATAATTTCCTAATTGTGCTAGTGCACTTCTTCAGTGGCGTATAAAGTGTCATCCCAAGTCTGACCATCTGTAGCAGATTGCTTCACAGAGGATTCAGCCTTCACACATATGACAAGAGGAGAGATGCTTTCCAAACACATGCTTCAAACTCCTGTCTGGCCTTTTTGTCTGAGTAATATCATTCTCTCTGCTCAGAATTAGTGGCTAGGTTTTACTTTTTTAATATGGTTTTAATAAAGACTAGTTTTTTTTAACAATCAACTGCTTTAATGCTTTTTTGGTTGGTTTTGGTTTGAACTGATTGTACTCAAAGAACATTATGTGAACATCCCAACTAAACGTTTGCGTTGAGATTAAAGTGTCAAGGAAGAGGGGCTTTTCCCGTTACCTGGGGCACACTTTTCCGTGCCACATGCCATTACTGTTGGTACCAAAGTCTCTTTAAAGCCATATTTGTAATGTTCCAGGCAGCTATTTACAGTCATTCCAGTACAGCTGTGTAATATGATATCATTGGTTTATTATTACCGTATGTTTCGATAGTAGTTTAGTCTTTCAAAATAGGAATAAAAGGTCATATGCTTTCAAGAGTAAATAAAGGTGTTGCGATATTTAGCGTTACATTTTCTTTCCTTTCTATATGTAGAAGTGGCTCATCTCTGCTATAACTTCTCTGATGGTACCCACTCAATATGAATATGACTTGAAAGAAAATATATTTTTCATTAGAAAGCAAATGACGATTAATTGCCCTTTTATGTAAAAACTATTTGCAAGAGATGTATCATAGGTTAATCTTTTTATGTTTTATACACTTCATTATTAAAGCCGTTAGGACTATCAGAAAGTATCACAGAGAAGGCACATTAGAATAATGAGTGTGTTTTGAAAAGGCGTAGTGCATGAATAAGAGCCTGCACAACATGTGAAATCCGCATACTTTTTTACTGCCCTGATTGGGGGAAGCCTCTCCTTTCTGAAGCAAACGCACCCCTTTCTCATGCATTCCAGCTGTCTGTGAGAGGCAGTGAGGGAATCATAGATCTGCATTGTTATCTATGTCATAATATTGTGCGCACTGCTGTGTTAATGTCATTGTGACAATCTGCTCTTCTCCTGTTTTCAGGTGTAAAGAAACTTTGGCAAGATGAGTCCGTTTAATGGCTTTGGGAAAAACACATGTGGACAGTTCCGGATGTGGGTATTCTGGAGGCTAAGGATGCTTTTGCTGTTTTGCGTAGTAGTGGAACTATTAACAGTAATGGTTGGCAGTGAGGGCACACCAGGTATTTTGGAGCTCCAGTTAGATGAGGAGCAACCTGCGGGGACAATAGTGGGCGACATTAGCGCTGGTTTGCTACCTGGAGTTACAGCCTCTCTATACTTCATCTCTGATCACGAAGGCACCGGCATTGGCAGTGATCTCCACATCGATGAAACCACAGGCATCATCAAGACTGCAAGGCGACTGGACCGAGAGGAAAGGGACCATTACAGTTTTATAGCAGTCACTGTGACAGGTTTCACAGTCAAGGTCTCCATCACTGTAAATGATATCAACGACCATGCCCCGGCATTCCCCAAGAAGAAAGCCACTTTGAAGATCCCAGAGCAAACAGCGGTGGGAACTAAGTTTTCTCTTGAGCCAGCCACTGATGCGGATAAGGATCAGCTTACCATACAAGGATATCAGATCAAAGAAGGCAATGTAGGACAAGTGCTCCGTCTCGAGACGAAAAGAGCAGCAAACAAAGTCCTTTATCTTGACTTGGTGGTCAATGGAGTCTTGGACCGAGAGAAGAGATACTCCTACTCCTTGGTGTTGGAGGCCTTTGATGGTGGATCTCCAAGGAAAACTGGTCAGATGACTCTTGACGTCTTGCTGCAGGATATCAATGACCATGCTCCGATTTTCAACCAAAGTCGCTACAATGCCATCATCTCTGAGAGCATTCCTCAGGGCAGCAACATCCTGCAAGTTTTTGCAACAGATGCTGATGAAGGAGACAACGGCCTTGTGTTGTACGAGATAAACCGACGACAGAGTGACCCGGACCGCTACTTCGTCATTGACCCTCGCTCTGGAATCATTACGCTCAATAAGGCTCTAGACTATGAGATGAGGAAGGTTCATGAGTTGGTAGTCCAAGCCAGAGATAATGCGAGCCATCCAGAGATCACCAATGCCTTTGTTACGATCCACGTGCGAGACTACAATGATAACCAGCCAACCATGACCATTATCTTTCTCAGTGAAGATGGCTCACCCCAAATCTCTGAAGGTGCTCAGCCAGGCCAATATGTTGCTAGAATCTCTGTCTCAGACCCTGATTATGGCGAATACTCCAATGTCAACGTATCTCTTGAAGGAGGTGATGGTAAATTTGCCCTGACCACTAAAGACAGTATCATTTACCTCATCTATGTAGACCAGACTCTGGATCGGGAAGAGAGGGATTCTTATGAGCTTCGTGTCATGGCTACTGATTCTGGAACTCCGCCGCTTCGTGCAGAGTCCTCATTTACGATTCACGTCACCGATGTAAATGACAACCCACCTCTCTTTGACCAACAGGCTTACAAGCAGACCATACCAGAAGTTGTCTACCCAGGTAGCTTTGTGCTGCAAGTGACCGCCAGGGACAAAGACCAAGGTCCCAACGGTGATATCCGCTACAGCATCCTACCAGACAAAAAGACTCACGCCAGTTGGTTCATCATTGACCCCGTCACAGGTATCATAACCACTGCAACCAAGCTGGATTATGAGACAGACCCAAAGCCAAGTATCAAAGTAGTGGCCACTGATGGAGGACGACCACCATTATCCTCCACTGCTCTGGTAGAAATAGACCTCCAGGATAGTAACGATAATGAGCCAGTGTTTGGAAGCAGCTTCTACAATGTTTCTATCAAGGAGAACACGTCAGCAGGGACATGCTTCCTTGAGGTAGGAATTACTGTTTTCCTTTTGTGTGTGTTTCTGTGATTGTATTTCTCTGATAATTTATGGCCATGATTTTTTTTCTCCAGGTTTTACAGTGCTAAATGTAACTGAAACTTACTAGGGCTGGGAATCCATGCTGATTTCCTTATTTCGATTATTGTAAATTCTGATTCACAAGCTGTCAATTTGATTCTGATTCGGGCTGATTGTGATTTATTTGGCTATATTTCAGTTAGAAAGACCCAAAACAAATTTTTGCTGATATATGACTAATGCTGTAAAATATACAGGGTGTTTTTTCTGACTGATTCTGACTTATAAGAGTCATTATAAATGATCAATAAGAGTCATTTGTTGTGGGAATTGGGCAGTACTGGTCATGCTGTGTGTTTTTGATTGAGTGATTAGTGAAAAAAATCAAGATTTGTACCCAGCCTTACCTTTGACTTTAGCAGAAGGAACTATTTTACATACCACCCGAGATGTCTTGAAACATAATTTAAAAGTATTGCATGTATTTGTTTTGGGTCTTTTATCTTGCTTGAAATGTGTAATTTCACTCACCAAGACAATTTGTAATTATGACATACGATTAGCAGATGTTATCCTCTCTCGGAAACTTGCAGAAAGAGTTGCTTGGCAGATGGTAAAATTGTGCTTTGTTGTTTTTTTGAAATGTTGGTTTAAGTCTGTTGCCATGATAATTGTTGCTACCAAGTGGCAACTGGGCCAACTGTGTTCTCAAGCTGTTTTTACTCCTGTGGAAAAGAAATTAAAATTAGGCCATGTATTCCCTAATAATAAGCAATTCCAGACTTCAAAGGACCTCCGTAATGTCCGTTTCCAACAGAAGCATCTGTTGCAAAATACCCTCCAGAACAAACTTTTTAGATAAATACTGCAGTTCCACATTGTTGCTGGTTCATTTAACGTATATTTGGAAAGAGTCACTGGTCAGCGTTTGGTGGAATTTGGTATGTGGGTTCACAGTATGGAGAAGAAGTAGGAGACGGAAAGATAAAGACAGATAGAGAGACAATGAGAAAGAAGCTTTGCCACACCATAAAGTCAGGAATAAATTGGAAGCTGGAAGTGAACAATAGAAGACCGTTCAGTGAATCTTGGAAACAAGGGGATATTAGAAAGAATTCTATGAAACCAGTTTAGCAGAGAGCTGTTTAAAATTCTCAAAGAATTGTTTTCTATTTTAGTCACTCAACACACATGACAAGGAAAAAATGCAATTGCATTTTCTATTGAAATAATCTTTTCTTATTTTAGGGCATACAGCAGCACAGTTGGTTTTTCAGTACCCTTGCAGTACCCTTGTAAAATTGGAAACTTTGAAGTGGGCAGTAATTTATTAATAAGACTGAGGGGTGAATTCACTAAACAGTGGCACCATTTTGGAACATATGTCTTTATCTTATTTGTGCACCACCTGCCATCTAGTTTAACCAGACCATACTGGACTAAAATTATGCTATCATTCCTTAAGCACAAACATGTCTCCTTTTTATCTATATTAGGATCATAATAGATTGTGCCTTGTTCACTTGTTCACTGGCACAATTATAGTCTCACTTTACAGGTGGTAAACCAAATTTCATTTCATAGAGATGTATACATTTTCTATTGATCATGGCTGTAGCTATTCATCACATAATAGAGAAGATCATTATATCCAAGATGGAGAATTGTGGCATGCCTTTTGCGTTTAGAGTTTGCATAATCTTTCCTGAGATATCATAGTGAAACGCACACCAAAACAGACAGCGTATAGCAATAAATGCATTATTTCTTAGTGAATTTGTTCTTTAAATTGATAGAGAAGGATTTGTTTAATTAGTGTTTAATAAACTGATGTTACTTAATATAAATTTTAGCACACCTCAGAATAAACATGCATTTGTCTATAGGATTTTTAAGATGTTGTATTGATGAATGTATATTTTTCGTGTAGGCTAAATTGTCTAAAAACAAAGCAATGCAACAATGCCCATTTTACTTACTCAGACCATGCATTCTTTGTTCAGTGAAATTATCAACGTGGTCTGGTAAAAGACGGGACCTGGGGCGATTAACAATAAAATTCCTGCACTTGAAAAAACACGCGCTCGGCAGGAACTGAAGTCGCAGGCACGCA
>NW_015546133.1:1712046-1725686 GCF_001515605.1 Sinocyclocheilus anshuiensis | reverse complement strand
TGCCTGTATTGAATATGATTACGCATCGCTCCAGTAGAGTTATTGTCAGACAATTTGACATTACACAGTTTACTCAAAACTTTTCCGTTTCCTTCTAATTCAAAATAATCCCACACCTTCTCGTCTTTCGCATGGTCATTTTTGAACTCGCCGCAACTGACACAAAGAAAACGCATGTGAGGTAAAAATGTAGTTTCCGCCCAGATAAACTTTTAAAAATAATGTATTATTTTTCAAACGTTTTATTGTAACTTATTTAAAATGTTTTAAATGCAATGTAAAAATGATGGTAATGTGAATGATAAAATCCTGTTTTTTTTTCTTGTTTTTTTTCTGTCGTGTAATCGACTATTGTTTTCAGTGTCGACTAGTAGGAGCTGTACCGTTTAGTCGACTAGTCGACTAGACCCGCACATCCCTAATTTTTATTAGTTTAAATTTCAACCACTATTCCCCCAACACAAACACTCACTGCTGGTCCAGCCATTTCCTCCAAAACATGCCTGTTTAACTAAGCTTATGCATAGGATAGTGTATTATTTACACACTGCTGAAAGAGAAAACTGCCTTTTATGTATATGTCGGTTTCCTTTCTTCTCCCACGAGTAATTTCTCATGGAAGCAGTCTGCTCTAGTTTTCTGTTCATTGTTCTGGCCATTCGACAGATTTCGTGAGTAGGGCACACAAACCAAACCCTGTTTGGGACAGTCCATGTTATAGCGTGTTGGGATAAGAATGACCCTTCTGTATGTATTGGACAGAGGTCTCTCCACCCAATGCGCTCATGTATCAACCTTTGGGCTTTTCCGTTACACTTGCACATTTATGCTGATTTCAGAACAGATTTTGTTCCCATTGAACGATTCCTAAAGTGTAAGAAACTGATTCCAAGCCAGTGTACATTGTCCACCCATTACTAAAACCAAAGGTCAGTTCCCTCCTGTTCACATCTTATAATAAGTCTCTCATTTTTCAGTCTGATGCATTTTAAGTGTCTCTTATAAGGTGGTCTGAAACATATAAGTTTAATTCAGAACAAATGAGAGAGAAATGGACTTACACCTACCCAGGACAAAATAAAGACAAACAAATCTCCCAGTGTCATCAAGAGCATATCATTCTTTCAGTATGTACCTTGATTACTTTCACATTTGAGAGAAAGCATAGTGTTTATATGCTCTTCTTGGAGGAAGAAAGATCTTTTCCTGAGTCATGCCTTGGCAGCTTAGAGTCAGGTTGAACTGGACAGATCTTCAGTGCCTAAAACAATTCATTTGTATCATATGGATTTATTGTATGCTATGCATTTCTTTTTGGCAAGGTAGAGAGTTTGTTCACAGGTGCAGCTAGTGTTACATTCTCCACATTAAACTGCAGAAAACACTTTTCTTCACCTGTCGGACCAATTGTACGCACCGTGGTGTTGAATGGGATTTTGCTCTATAGACTAATCACATTTAATAAAGCAGGGCTTGGAGCACATCTGGACTGATGCTTGTAGAGGAAGCTACCTGGGGAACAGCTTCCTGTAACACAAGACCATACCTCTGGTGGGGGTCACGTTAAAAAAGTGCCCCACACCAGAAACAGGATCCAGACTGCGACTACACATAGTCTTGGGCCATCCAGCAGTAGAGCACACAAACCTTTTCTGTAGTCAGTAAATGGAGATCCTCCTTAAAATTTCCTTTTTATGCCCAATAAACCCCTTTCTATTAAAGCAAAACAATTAGTAATGTCACTAAGCAAACACATCACCAGTTTTATAAATGTTCTTAATCTCAAACAAGGGTTGAAATCTCGTTCCTGTAGACGTGGGGTGCCAGTATGCCTCATTTGTTTGAATTCTCACCCCATATGGCGTGAGGCATCAGCCTTTTCTTAATTTCCTCTACTCAATTTTTCCAGAATTGCATTTTATTACTCAGTTTGGTTCCCTTCACCCTCTTTGTAGTGAAATGCTTACATTATCCTCAAAATACTTATACAATCCTTTTTTTTTTTTTATCTGTCGATGTTACATATTTAAGTGTGCATCCTCCAATTTTACATGCAGATTACCTTATTTGCTGTCATCACAGAATTAAATAAAAAATCTGATAATTTAATAATTAAATGTAATCTTTAACAATTTTCAGAATGAATATCCATACTATATATGCATTTACATGTATGCATTTATTCATTACATTTACCAGGTGCTTTTATCCAAACGAGGAACAAAAGCAATTCGTCAAAGAGCAAAAAATATGTGTAATATACAATTCCAGGTTTATTGCACGACTAGATTAGGAAGCAAGCTAGAGATAAGAAAAAAGTGAAAAAAAGAAGAAATTTATTTATTTATTTATTTTGGATGTGTAAGTGCATATTCCACTTAAAATCAATTTTTTTGTGTTTTGTTTTTCATTTATTTAAATAGAGTTTTGAGGTCATTATACAAAAAAAAAAAAGAGAAAAGAAAGAATCAGAATCAAGTATTCCAGAGAGCCATACACTCTTGATTTCCAATCTTCTTATGCCTCTATCATTCCTTTATCTTCAATTCTGTTTGATTTCCTCCTCATTCTTTCATTTCTCTCCATATTTTTCACACACATTGTTTGCATTTCCTACTACTCTTGTGGCTGTTCGACCTACGCTCATTTGCGAGCCTGATCTACACTGCTGTTGTCTCGGGGTAAAGCAGAGCAGCTGTGGCTGTATCTGGTGACATAGTGTTGAGACTGGCAAGCTCAAAGGTTTCAGGGTGCAGTGGTGCTGTTTAAGATCAGCTAATTGAATTTCATGATGTGTTGAGATGACTATTACCATATATGAATCCTTAGGGTCCAGAATGTTGCTGTTGGAGAGTTGCTTCACGAGACAGCAGGTGGTTGATGGCTTTAGAGGTGATGATTCCTTTGGGCTGTGAGGTCAGCGTTTTGGATAATTTTCCCAGAGTGTCATATTTGATATAATAAGAGATAAAGATTTAAAGCAGAGATGGCCCATTATGATTGTAGGTAAGTAGAGGCCATCTGGTCATTTTCAGGAGATTGTTAGATACAATCCGGAATATTCTCATGAGATATTACCTTATAATCGAGAAATCCAGCTCGTCTGAGAGAACAAACAAACACAGCAGTAACAGGATACACAATTTTGTTTAGCATCTCAACAATGTAAATCTGCAAACACTTGTATTTTTCCATTGCTCATTTGTTTCCTCAGTATTACAATAGTTCCTGTGACAAAATCTGAAAAGTAGACAACCGCAAATTTCCACTGTTGTATCTTGGTTTTGTTATGTCTCACATGTAGAATTCTTTGTGGTCAAAAGCGTCAGGGGATCCCAGGGCATATCTGATGAGGCGAATGATGATACGCCAAGTAAGAATAATTAAATACAATTTAAAACTTTAATAGAAGCAAACTTTACTCCTAATAATGTTTCTCAGCTTAGTAGGCTGTAACTCTGCCTCTGTGGACATGGTTTAGCATGGGATAAATAAATTTTGCTTGCCATAATTATTGTCCATTCATTGCTTATAGGCAAAATGAAGAGAAACGTCCAATAGATTTGCTTTAAACTTTGCATGAAAGTTTTTTTCTCAGCAGTGAGCTCTCACTTTCATGAAGCAGTGCTCAAACAACATATTATTTTGCACTAAACTTCTAATTCAAAAATATTTTACTTTTCATATTTTCAAATGTTAGTTAATCGGATAATTTGCAGTGCTTCATTGTGTAGTTCATTGCCTAATAAAAGAGGTTAAGTACACAGTCTTGTACCTTTTGAGATCTGCAAAAATTTTAAGAATCCCTATAGAGAAAATAAATGAGAAAAACTCTTGAAAATAAGGCCACTGAAAAATTGTAATTTCACTGGGCTCACCATGCAGCTGCGATTAAGAATCAACTTACATTCTTCTGTGGAACGCAAAAGATGATATTTTTAATAAATTATGTCAGAATCTTCACTTTGGGGTAAACTGTCCCTTTAAGCATGTCTTCAACAAACACCCCTCAATCTCTTCCCCTCCTGCTAGCTGCTGTAGTTCAAATCTGCTTAGCTAGTTTAGATCTCAGTGTTGCACAGGGGGCAAAAATGCATCCAGTCAAAGAGGCTAATGAGGCTCGAATAAAAGGGATTAGAGTTTAGTGAAAAGGAAATTAGAAGAGGTGACTAGAGATCGGTAATTGCTCACAATCTGCCTTTATTTCACACATACTGTACTCACATTCAAATGCTGTTCTCTCTCCTTTCCCCTCAAACTTTACTTTCTATTTCAGACTACCGCCTCGTTATTTCAATCTATGATGTCCGTCTTCCAAAATAAGCAGGCCTTTCCCTCCCTTTTTTAAGCCTTTTCCATCAAAGAGCTCAGATGAGTGAAATTTAATTACAAGGCTACTGTACGCACTAGACGCAGCCAGTAATAATACCTGCTGTATTGATTTAATGAACAGGTTGAGGCGAACAGTCCAATAAGCCCACGGATCTATGCTAAAGTTGGATTAGAGCATGAACCACAGCGTGGCGGCAGTAATCTCTTCTTCTTTCGCTCACGCCATCTTTACGGTCTTAAACATTTACCTTTATAAGCCGACGTGCCAAATAAACAGGGCACATATACACACACGGTGCCATTAATCGTGGTCATTCTAACCCATCCTTGCTTTTGCAGACTGTCAGGCACCTAGATTATCCCTCCAACACACCCAGTAATCTTGCTGTCACTCTGGTGGTCTCTTCTCTGACCTCCATCCCACTTGGTTGATCCTCTGCCAGCTCGTCTTTGTGAAATCTTGCCATTTTTCTGACACTCATTGAACCCTCTGGCTTTCACCCTCACTCGCAGGACTGTTATTTCCCTCCATGTGCTGCCATTACATAATGCAGTAAAGTCAGTATTTTTGAGGTTTGTTTGCATTACTTTTAAGAGGCCGTACATTAACCTGAGGTTTTTGTTTGATGGGAAAGGGAGCTTACTGCATTTTCCCAAACCTCACGCTGAGTTGATTCATCTACCCTTGGCAGGGTTTGGGTAAACTTGTTTAAGTTGGCATCCAAGCGTGGCTCTGTGAGATTTAACTCTGTGGAATAGAGATACGGAGATGCTTCCACTCAAAATTCACACATTGTGTCTGTTTTATTCTACTTGAGCTGTCATATTCGATCGAGTGACTTATAATCAAGGTCTTGTATTCATGCCAGATCAGTGCTTAAGTACTGATTCACGTCCACTTGCATTGCTTATTTTAGCGCTCTTCTTCAGAAAGCATATAGCGTAGAAATGTTTGGAAATTCATACGTCATTTTTTCAGCTGATTAGATGTTTTGAGTATTTTTATTCTGGCTAAAATGGCTTTTTAATCCATTCGTGACCAATACAGTTTTTGGCCTGTTTGTGTTGTCTCAGATTGCACTTGCACAAAAACAGCATTATCCCACAATTGCATTTATTTGAGCTTAACTTGTACTGAACCTACAATAATCTTTTAACCTGGTGGCGTTCTGTGGAAACTAATTCCGCCAGCTGTGGTCCTGTGGTGATAGCGATTGTCTTCTACACTCCAGGTGATGATTTTGACCCTGGTTCAATGGCCGTCTATGGTATGCTGAACCATTCATCATTGTTCCAGTAGCACGCACTGCTCTGAGCTCAAGTGTTTTGCCTCGGGATGAGTTTACCCCTAGAATGCAGTGCTCTCAGTGCTTACACGGAGAAAGCGGATATGAGGGCGCTCCGTGATTGCAGTAGAACTCGACCGGATCATCTGGCTCAACCTGCTCCACCTGCAAGCAGAGATCATTGACTTCTAATAAAGAGCCCTGCGCCCCTCATAATGAGGTGGAGATGTTTCTTTCGCTCTTTTTCTTCTAAAGATTGGGTAGATGGGCCAGTGCTGATCAAACAGAAACATCCGATAAGATCTCTGGACTCTTGAATGTTCAATAAAAGCTCTCAGCTGTCTTGCGGAGAGGAAGTGCCTTTATTGGATGGTTTCCAACTAATCAATTCATATACAGGAATTAAAACACGGATCATTCAGATCCAGGTGCTGAAAAATAGCAGCAACGTGTCCCTGGATAACCCTGAATCTGTGCCGACCACCAGATGGTTGTGCCTGAACTGTTTTAAGAGCGTATTCATCTTATGAGAGCTCTTATGAGTGGATACTAGAGAGCAGTGGATGATGCTGTTAAAGGCAGCTGTTTATGAGAGAAGTCTTGTTTTGTTTTAGTTGGCTGTTTACACTTTCGTACAGTTCATACATGCACTTACAAATATAAATTACAACCTCATTATTGACATATTTGTATGTGTGTTACAGCAACAAATCTAGTGAATAAATCAGGCAGTCTCGGAGGTAGAGATGAGCGATATGGGCTTAAAAATATATCACGATATTTCTGGTATTTATTGCGATAACGATATCAATGACGATAATTCAGGGAATCCTGTTTCTTTAGAGAAAAGTATTATCTTTCCTATTTTTACCCAAAATAGGGTGTTGTGAGCATTACTGAGTAAACACGTAATGTAAAGACTGTTTAATTCATACTGGAAGCCGGAGGGCGCTCTTGCAGAGAAACTCCACATATCCATAGCAGAAGTAATACTAACGACGCTCCAGGAAGGTACCCAGTTATCGCTGAATAAAACGCACAACGGAGAAAGAGACATTTTAACTGATGTAACTTGAGGAAAATAAACATACGATTGCACAAAATATATGGTTTATCTGTGTTCTTCAATCTTGGGGATTTTTACAAGGAAAGTACATTTATAATGTAATGTTAATCGACATGGCCTTTATCACTGTATATAATACTATCATTCTGTAATATGAAACTACGTCACACGTCACAAATTATATCTTTGTTGGACAACAGGTTTGTAAACAGGCTCATAGACATGCAAAACTGTATTGCACACGTGCTACTGTAGTAAATTTATTCAGACCGATTTTTGTGCACTGTACAGCCCTGACCAAATCAGTTACAGATTGTAAAAGAAGCTCGAGCTCCTCATTTAGCGATATAGGCTACTCCTCCTCAAATCCACGTCCGCCTTCTGCGATGTCGCTCCGCACTGTCGCACACAGAAATATGTCAACAACTAGACTTTATCGTTATTATCGCGGGAAGTCTAATTCTTATCGTGGGGAGAATTTTTACCGGTATATCGCAAACGATAAGATATCGCCCATCCCTACACTGAGGCTTTCATTTGCAGTTCAGATGTTTCTGGGTCAATAACATTTAAGAGTGTCCCTAATAAAGAAATTTATTTTTTATTTTGTTTTTTAAATAACTATTGAAATTTTAATGGTTCTAAAAACCATTATCCTTGCACACTGAATACAATATAGTGTACACATCATAATTAGTATTTAACATTTTTAAATATATAATTTTTTCAAGGAATTATTTTTTAACAAATATCTTGAATTATTAATCCATAAATATCATAGTTCTTTTAGGGAGTCGCTCCACATGACATTTTTGCAACCTGAACAAACCTTCAGACAAATGTCAAATTATCACATATATTATGAATAAAATTATTTTACTAAGAAATAATAATTAGATAATAAAAGATTATTCTGAGGGTTTTTACAAAGGATTTCTTTTCAAGAATTTGCTAATATAATTCTTTTAATGAGGCTTTTTCATCATTATGACATCAGAATAGTATCAAAACAATATCAAAATGAAGTTTAATTCACAAATCAAGACATTATCATCAGATGTATTTGTCATTGTTTTGCCACCTTGGAATTATAAGGTTTGCATTCCATATACTTTGTAGATAGAACCTTTAAAAAAATAAAAATAATAAAGTCCCAACATGTACACAACTTAAAAAAAACCACAATGTAAATAAGTTGTCACAGAATAAGAATATGCGAATAACTTAATTTTGACAAAAATGTCAGATAAAAACATTATAACATATATATATATATATATATATATATATAGTGTGCGTTGTGTGTATGTGTTACAGCGAGAGAGAATGGACACAACTTAAAAAAAACCACAATGTAAATAAGTTGTCACAGAATAAGAATATGCGAATAACTTAATTTTGACAAAAATGTCAGATAAAAACATTATAACATATATATATATATATATATATATATAGTGTGCGTTGTGTGTATGTGTTACAGCGAGAGAGAATGGAGAGAGATGTCGGCATGTGGTGTGAGTTATTAACAAGGAATTGTGTCAGTAGTCATGGTTACCATGACAATCTGACAGCAAGGAAGAGGGAGGTGGTGTGTGTCTTGTGATTGTGTGTGCGTGTGTGTGTTGGTAGGGCTTGTGTGTAGGGGGTAGTAATTTGTTTTCGGCTGATGGCCTGGTTGGCAATGGTCCCGTTTGCCCTTTTTTTAGACATTTCTATATTTTATGCTGTTTTAGGTGTGTGTGCAGGTCTGCGTAATGTCTAACCGGTCTCCCCATAAGGACATGAGAAGTAGACTAATAAATTATAAGTGTGATCCTTTGTAAGTAAAACTTGTGCACAAACACATACCACAGACACACACAAACAGACGTAATCTGTTTTATTACGTCTTAAATTGATTTTTCCATACTGCTGGTTCGTCTGGTCAGAGGAGAACTGGCCCCCCGACTGAGCCTGGTTTCTCCCAAGGTTTTTTCTCCATTCTGTCACCGATGGAGTTTTGGTTCCTTGCCGCTGTCGCCTCTGGCTTGCTTAGTTGGGGACACTTCATTTCCAGCGATACCGTTGACTTGATTGCAAAGATACTATTTAAACTGAGCTGGATGTTGACATCACTGAATTCAATGATGAACTGTCTTTAACTGAAAAATTTGTGTTTACTATTGTCATTTTGCATTATTGACACTATTTTCCTAATTAATGCTGTTCAGTTGCTTTGACACAATCTGTATTGTTAAAAGCGCTATATAAATAAAGGTGACTTGACTTGACTTGACACACACACACACACACACACACACAAATATGTGGCGATAAATAGCCCTTCGTTGGGGAAACAAACCCACTCCCTTCCATCTAATATATCTTCTTGGATACTCTATCTAGTAAAATACACACTCTTATCGGCCTGCCTGAACCAGAGAATTACATGACAAAAGAGAGTAAAATGGAAACAGACAGTATGTGGGCAGTGAGCCATGCTGGTATTACACTGGTAAAGAATAACACCAGCTCTCCCCAGAGATCTCCTCTCTACCAGAACAAAGAGCCGTCCCTTCCTCCAGAGCTCCTTCAGTCGCACAGCCTGCCTTTCCACTGTCCATCATCTGTCTCTCCTGGTTCGACTGGTCATTTTTAGAAGAAAAGGCTCTTAAATAGATCTTAGGCTCAAATGAAACATTTAAACATGAAATTCTGCATTAAATAATAATTTTACAGTGTTGAAATTTAAATTCCAGAGTCATTTCTGGAAGGTTTGCATGTGGATATTCTTTGAATGTTGTGTTGCAATAGATATTAGTCATAATTGTGATTGGTGTCATGTTATTGTACCTGTGCACACACAAAATGAGGTTTTCTTATATTTATTTTACTGAACCCAGTTCCCCTCAAATGTACACTGCTTGTGTGTAGGGATGTAACGATTCACTCAACTCACTTTTGATTCACGATTCGATTCGATTCACGATTATTATTATTTTTTTTTTTAACAAAATGAGATTTAAGACAAATTATAAATTAAATGTGTCCTTTTATTATTGCTTGGACAAAATGCTGCACATTTCTTTGTGAAATTGAAATATAACACTATAATAATATACTAATATAGCACTTGCATATTACTGCTCTTTTGTTGGTTTTGATTGCTTCTATTGTCCTCATTTGTAAATCGCTTTGGACAAAAGCGTCTGCTAAATGACAAAATTTAAATATAATGTAAATGTAAATAACAAAACTACATTGAAATTTTAAAACAAGCCCCAAATCAAATAAATAAGTAACACAAATAAAATAAATATCTTCATATAAACAAAACAAGGCTTTGTCTGTGCTCTTTCCTTTTAAAATTAGAGGCAACCACTGCATTTTAATCATGATCCAAACAAAGATGCTGCATACATGCAACATGAGCAGTTTTTAATCTAATTTGAAGCAAACACAGAATGGTTTGACTTCAGTTTTGTGAAACTATACATAAACATATCTGCATGAAACAGCAGAGCTGAATGAGACGCAGATTCACTCTCTGCCAGCAGGTGGCGCGTAAAGCGTTTCATTGGTTTCCGCTGTAAACAAAGCAGCGCTGAATTCGTCACATTTTTTAATCGATTTTCAACCGGCTCGCGGTTAATCGTTACATCCCTACTTGTGTGTTTTGTGTGGTTGTTTAAGTGTCAGGCTGTGTTTATTAGGGCTGTGCGATTAATCGAAATCGTACCGCAATCACGATTTGAGATGTTGCGATTTACTAATCGCAAAGCCTGCGATGTGGGCACGATATGACTCTGCTCCAGAGCAAATGCAAATGCATGACTGCCAGCCTTGAGTGGCAGTCTTACTAACCAATTGAGTGAGCCCACCTCCGTTCTCCCCAATCAGCACTGCTCTAGCCAACTGCGTAAATGCCCACCATTAAAAAACAAATAGAAAGTGCGTCTACAGGGTCAGATCGACAGTCAGGCAAATTAATACTAAAGAAAAACTTATGTAATATGAGATCACTTCGGCTTCGAAATGACAGACACCGAACAAAAAAGGTAATTTGCAAGAGCTGTGCCACAAAGCTCCCTTATCGGTTCTGCTTTTAGTAGTGGAGAATAAAAGATACATTCTTAGATGTTTTTATTAGTACATGAACGTTATCTTACACATTTTATCTTCCCAACAGATTCTAATTTGAAATAAATGTATAATGCATGTTCACTATTCCCAATTCAGAAGTCATTTCCAGATGTCAAATCGCACATCGTTAAAACAACAATTACGATATTATCGCAGACGATATATATCGCACACCCCTACCACACACACAGCCTGTGTCTCTAAAATACTCATACTCGCTCCTCTCTGCCCCACGCTCCACGTATCCCGCGTCTCACGGACGAGCCGTTCACACACACAGCCTGTTTAGTAATGCTCATTTATACTCGCGCCCGGCTCCGCACCGCAAGTCTCCACGAGCGCATTTGGCAATATGGACAAGGCTAGACGCGCGCGTCGCGCGCAACCTGTCAACTCGCGCCTGGCTCTGCGTTTAAAACAAATGTAAATTCAGTCTAACTGCTTGCTAATTTCACTTGGATGAAATGAAACATTCAGCACATTTTCCACTTGTTCTCAAAATCCCAAATACTTAAAAATGAATAAATCAGCCTGTAACCTATTTAATACTTTGCATAATAGGACTAAATTAATACAGTTCTTTTTTTTTTATACAAAAACACTTCTTTCCTGTGAAATTCAGTAATTAAGTAAATTCTGTAAAAGTAGTAATACCATTATAATCTTCCCTGCTGAAAAAAACTATAGAAGCCCTCCCAAAACACAATAGAAAATTTAATGGATTTAAGGGTTATAATGGTATATATAATAATATACTTGTATTTGATGGATTCTAATGGTGTGATGTAATCTGGCAGATGGGAACCAATAGAACAAGAGTAATAATGCCCAAAACACACTATAAAAAGGAATTTTGTAATGGTTTTAATGGAAACCATAAGAATTTCTGTGATGGTTTCTATTGTTTTTTTCAGCAGAGTAACAATACCCATACTGTGCTGCACACTATTGACAATATTGAGCTGAAGCTTGACTTTGCAAAATTAAAATCGCAAATCAAATCGCAATCGCAATATCTGTCAAAAAAAATCGCAATTAGATATTTTCCCCAAATCGCACAGCCCTAGTGTTTATACATGCAAACGTGCATGTGGGTGAGATTATAAGTGTGAAACAGTGGTTTAATTGTTACTGTGCCATAGATAATTATCATGTGTAATTATCGTCATCTTGTTAAATTAAGATTCAGTAACTATAGAGGAGCCATACTCATAATTAGCTAAAAGACAGCTTGAAATCTCTGTGGAATCACTCAGTACCAAGGTCTGATCAAGGAAGTTTTCTTTCATATATGGATTAATAAATAAATATAGTTGATAAGTTGATATAAGTATATGTTGATTGTCAGTCAACATTCTGGCTTTTTTCTTGTTTGGTTTTGCTTTGAGTTAATAAGACGCCACACATATATATAAATTAAAAAAAACCTAGAATAATCAACAAGGAATCAGTTTACTCCCGTTTATATTACGTGATGAAATGACAGCCAGCTTCAATCAACTGACAAAACAATCATAGGTCTGATACATCATGAGACACATCAGAAGCCTGAGGATGGTGAAGCACAGGCCTATTTTAATATGACCTTGATACAGTTAAAATGCATGCAGGAGACAACTATTAATGACTCTAGAGGGTGTCTATGGGCTATGAATGATGACCTGGGAGAATTGCATAAAGACATTACATAAACATAGATATACAGACTTGATTTTAGAGGTACTGGATAATAGTGGTTAACCACTATGGGTTTTAAATGACAAATGCCAATACTAATATGTGGACAGCAAGGTGGCAACTGGTATAAAATAGTGATTTATAATGTTGCCACCTTGCTGTCCACATATTAGTATTGGCATTTGTCATATACAGATCAAGTCTGTATATCTATGTTTATGTAATGTCTTTATGCAATTCTAATCCAATTCTAGTAAAAGAAACCTGCCCATTATTTATTTTAATTTTTGTACAGGCTGCCATTTTTATCTCTCTCGCAAATGCATTTGCCACTGTTGCGCTGCAGGGGAGAGAAAAAAGGAGACGAGACGGGAATCTTTGGTATTTCTAACCTCCTGGCTCCGCAGATAATTAAGTTGAACAAAGCCACAATTTGACAGTGCATCGTTAGAAATTATTTGTTGTTATTTTTTCACTTCACCCAGAACAAGACTGAGACTTTATGCATGATTTATGCACTTTCAGCTTGTCTTTGGGCACTACATCACATTTTACACATTTTTAAAAGCATGTGACCATGTTTTTAAGAGTCTTTAATGTAGAGTGTCAAGTTTAAAGTAGGCATCTCTGGACCCCTTCATTAACCCTCTGGGGTCCGAGGGTGTTTTGGGATGTTTTGTTCTTGAATGTCTAAAGTTTAATAACACTGTAATCAGCACAAACTGGGCTACAATAATATGTGAGCAGCATGTATGTACTTGATTGTGTTTTTGAGAAAACAACGTTTATGCGTGCTTAGTGAAAAACTACAATTTTAAAGTCACTGAAATAAGGCCATAAAACACATACAGAACATTTGATCACAAGACTTTTGAGAACTGATCTTGAAGTCTAGAGTTTTTGCTTCAAAATTATGTGAAAATCATCTTACTCACTCATTCACAGAAAACAATATATTGATTTAAATTTTCTAAGACACTTTTTGTGTAGAAAAGGTATATGCAAGGAGGCGTGAATGATCATGCATAATGCTGTGATTCACACCTGAGAAGACAAAGGCCTGCATAATGAGCTGCATAATGAGCCTTTCAGTCAGGTGTGTGACTGAGAGGGAATTACTACAAGAAAGAATGTGAGGAAAAAAGAAATGTATT
>NW_015546133.1:1700622-1707225 GCF_001515605.1 Sinocyclocheilus anshuiensis | reverse complement strand
GCAAGAGTGGTGTATTCCCCACAGTACCTTAGTATAGTATGCATACTTCATGAGAAAACAGAATGCCAATTCTTACATTTTAACACTATCAAAAACCCAAATAATATTACCACATATTCTAGGAATAATACAATTACAATTACTATACTGTGCACTTACTCAGTAGGATTTTCCAGTGAACTCAAAACTGAACGACATGCATGTGCCTTTCTTGTGCAAGATGCCGGTGATGCAGCCACAGTCCTAAACGAAAATTAAAACAGTTGTTAGCAATTACCAGAAGATGCATAGCTGATAAATAAATTGCATCACTGATAAGAAAGGACGCGTGTATATGTCTGTCGATGCATCACTTATTTACAGCTTACTTGATACGTTTACACATCAGACGGTCGCGAATGCCAATGACCTAGTATAAAACATTCAACATATTAACATTAGGCGGGGTCTCACGTGGATGATTGTAATATCAAAAGCGCGATCGGCACGTGGGAGTGGTCACATTAGAGATAATGAAGGCTGCTACAAGTTTGTTTTGCTAGTCGGCCCGAATCAGTTTTCTAAAGCGTTTTTGAAAAATATCTTACCCCACCTTTAAGTTTTACTCTGTCCCACTGTTTTTGAGCACAAGAACACACCCTCCTTTACATGCAACCTAATTATTTGTTAGTAATCGGATTGATAGCTCAACTGGACTGAAAAGCTTTCTTGTAAACACCTCAATAGATCTGTTTGAGCTTGATCCTGATAAAATTAGACAGGATTGAAAGAGGTGGTGTAGAGCTGAAATAATCAGGCAAATGGGAAAAATTTGCCATTTAATTAGCCATTTAAATGCTTGAATCCATCAAAATGACTTTGCACACATGCACAGTGCGGTGGTGCATATTTTTACGGCTTACATTTTACGAGATTACATACACTACACTTTTATTTGGAATATACTTAATGCACATGTAAATGACTATTTGAATCAGACTGCAATGTTTAGGGTACATATAAATAGTTTTTTTCAGATATATGAATATGGGTCCATGTAAACATATCTAGTATGGTCGGGTGAATCCAAAACTAGCTTCCAGGGCTACCAGAAATCTAGTTGTTCAGGCAACCCCCTGATTAGTTGATTTTGAAAATGTTGCTTTGCCCTATAGTTTTGAGAACCAGACCCAGTCCAAGGTCACCTTGATGTGTTCCCGTGAGGTCTTGAGTGCAACCCTCCAATTCTGGCACTAGAACCGTTTATCCAGAATTTTCTTGTAGGTCTCACAAAGGTGATGACAGCAGTATCAAGAGTTGTTAAAATGGGTTTAACCCTGAGCTCTTTTGGACCTTTGACCCCTGAAAATAAACTAGGCTTCTGCTGGTTGAGTGTAGGGAACTTCTAACTGAGTGTAGACGGCAAGAGAGCAGTGGGGGCAGCTTCTACAGACCAGAGCCCTTGGGTGTTTGGAGCTTTTTAAGTAGTAGTAATATGACTGCTGACATAGTATAGCAAGCATTAGTGAAATGATGGATCAGGCTGCTGAAGAACCTGGGAAATGTTGTAGAATCACACAATAGCCTGACTCCCTAGAGTATATGCTGTTGTGCTAAGTTTCTCAAAGCAGATTCCTGCAGGTCTTAACAGAGTTGGTGAGGTAGCCATGATCAAGTAAAGTTTTGCCACATAACATTAGTCAACAAGGTAACAGCACATCATCTCACGTCAGTGTTGATGTAGAAGTTTTGCTTTTCTATATATCTCCTACACACCTTCTCTTCCTCCTTGAATCACCTATTATATCCAGAACAATCCAGTCATGGAAAAAAATCCAGACGGTTCCCGCCTGCTGTTAATCCTTGTGATATTCTTCTCACAAACCTCTCCCGTCTCCAGCCTAAACAAGTCGGGTCTACAGAGCCATTTGGGTTTTTGAGCTCTTTGATGTCACTGGGCACTTGCGATTTATTTTAGGCAGGGCTCTGAATAAAACTGCTCTGAATCTCACCATCCCTTAAGCACATAATGTTTCCGGAGGGAATTCTGGTGAGAAACGTCTCTGCCATCACACATCTTGAAGTGTTGCTCAGTCCCTAACCGTGCAGCACACGAGGAACACCTGGATGTTCGCTGTGTTAGTGAGACCGCTTTTCGTCATGTAAACATCGCAACCTTTGTTTAAAAGTCCGCTGGCGGTTAAAGGACCCTTGTCATATGGTAACAATCTTTTCGCAAGCTGTTCGCATGCCACCAAAGTCATATTCATCCTAAACTGTCTTTGACATATTAAGAGGGTGGGCGGCTGCCCTCAGAAAAACGTTCCCCAAAAATGGAAAAATGCCACACAACCTCCTTTTCAAGGTAATTAGTCTTCTCTATTTATTTGAATAACAGACAACCAGGTCCATGGCAAACTTTACATTTTATACATCAGACTCCCCATTTGTCTCATGGACTTGGGCTCCGACGGTTTAGATTGAGTGCCGGACCCAAGCCCAGAACGCCACTCAGATCCCTGGGAGTCACTCCACAATAGTGCCCTTTATGTCAGCCGGTGAAAACAGCTCTTAAGTGGAATGGTTTCTTTTTGTTCTTTAGCAGAATTAGGTTTTATGTTGAATTGAAAAGAGAAGCATTTGAAATGTAATAGCGATTGTTCTGTTTTTTTGGGTTGATGTATGGAGTGAGGCTTCAATGTGTGGCAGAGCTTAATTTATGTGCCCTGTCTGGTGGTAACAATATGAGCTTTAAAAACTTCCATCCCTCGCTTTCCTTTCCAGGATCTGGGTTTAAAGATTAGGTGTAATATTCATCTGGGTATTCTAGCAAAACTTTCTTTCTTGCTTTCTTATATCTTATATCTTTCTTTCTGTCTGTCTGTCTTTGTTTTTCTTTCTGTCCATCCTTCTTTCTGTCTGTCTGTCTGTCTGTCTTTGTTTTTCTTTCTGTCCATGTATCCATCCAGTCTCTCTTGTCTTTCTGTTTTTATTTGTCTGTCCATCCTTTCTTTCTTTCTTTCTCTCTCTTATTCTCCTTCCGAACATACACTTCTCTGTCTGCCTACGTTTAAACCGACACTTCATAGTTTTGGTTTAGCCACCGCTGCCACTCCACATCTGGCCGTGAGGACGCTAGCCATTTTGAGCAGACCAGCACACCCCAGGGGATTGTGGGATGCTAAATGTTTCTCCTTAGCAGGAGGAAATGAGGAGTGTCCTCATTAATAAGTGTCCTAAATAAAGTCAGTTTAAATGAATCATAGAGAACAGCATTGGGAGATTTAGCCCCTCTAAACCCCAGCAGACCAGACCCATAGGAGCACTATGGGTGCACAGGAGTCCAGACAGACACTTTAAGTCTTCCTTTATCTACTGTATGTGAAATAAAAGTCTAGAGGGTTCTTGTCTCAACTCCAGCTGACGGTTAGGTGTAAACGTATGTTTCCGTGCATTAGTCTCTGGTGAACTAATTTGGCCTAATTCTTGGCATGACGGGTGAAAGGCAAAATATATTTGCTTTTGTTTGGAATATATGTTTGAAACGTATGCTACAGTGATATTTAAGGTTTGCAGTACAGCACTGTATGTATGTGCTGCCAAAACAGAGTCCTGGGATTTGAGTCTGGGACTATTTTAAGGTCAAACTGTGGCGATGTAGTGAAACTTGGCAGCTAGGCATTATCAGGTCACTGTTGATTTAGGAGGAAACTGTTAGGTCAGGAGTTTTAACTTACCTGGTTGTGCACCAGCGGAAACATTCTCAGTCTCTAAATTACTCTACATTTAAAAGCGTCAAATTAATCTCAACACATGTCAACATGAATATCCATTTTTCATATTGTAAATTTATAACTTCTTTTCTAGCACTTAAAACTATAGATTTTAGTTTTTGGTGTTATTTTTTCATTTATTTAGACAAAATTGGTCATTTATTAGCTGATTATGTGTTTATTGGTGTCATTATAATATCAGTGTATCCCTAAATTAAAAAACCTAGAATCTACTTTGGAGAGTTTTAAAAGGAAACATGTTTCCATGGTGTAGATGTTCAGACTTTCTGAAACAAGAACATTAGCCTTTGTTTTCCATGGTGTGGATGTTTTACTGGCGTTGTTTTGAAGACAGATTGAAGGGATCTATACCGATCTGAAACTTTTTGGCTGAGTTTGGCTCAGTCAGCCTGGACACACCACAGCTTTTAAGGTAGGAAAAGAGAAACGTTTCCAAGCAGTAACTGGGTATTTATGGAACAACGTTTCCCTTAATGTAGTGAAGACTTTGTCCACTACTTTAACCATGCAACTTGTATTGACCATGGTGGTCCGAAATTGGGAAGATAGTCCAGTGTGTCATTGGCAATCTGCAAAAAAGAAAAACCGGCCTTCAGGCTGGGCAAAGGCCAGGTGCCCAAGATCTGGGCAGTGTTACTCGAGACATTTAGCAGCCAGCCTTAAGTTATAACTCTACCTGACAGCTTTATCCTACGGGCCTCTTTCACTTTTTCCCCTTCACATCTCTCTTTTGCTCCACATACAGTCTTCATTTGTCTCTGTTTGTCTGTCAGGTGTGATGGTTTCTTTGGCACGCCGTTGTTGGTGCTCCTTTTAATCAGTTCTTCCACTCCTCTTCTGTCCGGCCTCCTATTCTGTTATGAGTGAGAATGAGTCAGGCAGCTGTTTCAGTGTTGGAAATAAGTCTTTGAGATCTGCATGAAGGTGAGAAAAGACTAAATGTTGTGCCTAGTTACTTCCCAGAGGGACTATCGTCTTTAAACTGAACCCTGTGCTGGGAGAGTGGTCAGTTTCTTTAGCCACAGGGAGTGTCTATCTTGTTCTCTCTTATTCTTCTCCAGTTATTTCTTTTTCACACATAAGGATACCATGACAGTTGAATAGACGGACTGAGCATGACCATGGATTGCTGTGTTTTTTTTTTTTGGGTGTAACCTTAGAGCTAAAGAGAGTACATTACAAGAAAGAAACCCTGCCTGCATCAGTGCTTCATCAGAGTAAATCTGATTGGATTTCAAAGAGTTTTTAGGGTGATTTAAAATGCCTGTCACATCAACTGTGAAGACACACATTAAAGCAGTGGTTCTTAACTTGTTTTGTTTTTGTTTCAGAATGTAGATTTTACACTGGACAAGAAATGGCAACCCAACAAAGTATAATTTTTTTTTTTTTTTTTTACAAAATTACCAATAATATTTAAACTAAAAGCTGCTTTGTTTTTGTTTTGTTTTGTTTTGGTTCTGATCAGCCAATGTTTTACTACTCTGAAAGTTTACCCGCTTAATTTGTGTTCGTTGAAAGATCTGGGGCATGTCACATCTTCTGCCAAATCAGTAAACAGGCTACAACAGCTTTTAGCTTCAAACCATGTTTTCAAAATGACTACCTGATCTACTGATTGCTTTGAAAACTGGATGATGAACACAGTTTAATTCGCCTGTTATGCTTAAACTATTGCTAGACATACTGTATGTGAATTTTCTGTAATGGAACACACATGCTAGTTTTTGACCTTGCAGCTTAAAAGGGGCCGTGCATCACATGAAGCCTCTTGCTAAATGATTTGCTAGCATTTCTTACATTAAGCAGATTTCTGCCGCTTGAACCCAGCTGGTGACAGACACATACAGAAGGTTGGCTTATGTTCACTTAGTATATTATACACATTCATTTTATATATTTGTAGTTCTCCCCGAAACTCACACTCTTCCAAACCGGTATGAGTTTTTTTTCTTCTGTTAAACATAAAAGAAGATATTTTGAAGAATGTGTGTAACCAAACAGTTGATGGTCCCCATTGACTTATTTTTCCCATAATATGGAAATCAAAACCAACAACTATGAACATAATGGGGAATTATAGGTTAGAATCTTGAGAAGGAAACCCCAGCCTTCACTTTACCTCCCAATAACAGGGCAGCTGTCACCCAGCCCTACCCGGATTCTGTCACCCGCTTAAACCCACCATCCACACAGCAGGTGGAGTGATCCCTGCCTCCAGCGCTCTGAACACTTGGAGGTACGTTTAGTGTTAGTGCAACTGCTGTCTGCCTGGCCTGCTGAGCCAA
This sequence comes from Sinocyclocheilus anshuiensis, assembly GCF_001515605.1. Lineage (NCBI taxonomy): Eukaryota > Metazoa > Chordata > Actinopteri > Cypriniformes > Cyprinidae > Sinocyclocheilus > Sinocyclocheilus anshuiensis. Next base: position 1,701,164 of record NW_015546133.1, on the reverse strand, counting down.
AATGTCTCTAGGTTACGTATGTAACCATGGTTCCCCGAGGGAACGAGACGCTGCGTCGAGATTCGCTTTGGGAACGCCCCTGCGTGACCGCGTTCTGAAGCACGTGTAAAATCAGTCCAATGGAGCAGCGAGACGTCACGAGCGGGGCGACGCGAGTGCCAGGAAGTATAAAAGCGCATCCGGCAGAACGCAAGTTAGCTTCGATGAAGTAGCGCCTGGAGGGATGCAGGGAGTATGGCAAAGAGACGCAGCGTCTCGTTCCCTCGGGGAACCATGGTTACATACGTAACCTAGAGACGTTCCCCTTCAGGAACTCGAGCTGCGTCGAGATTCGCTTTGGGAACGAGAATACCCACTGCGCCATACTACCAAGTCCCTGCCTGTGTGTGTATCAGATGAGCACATCACGAAGAGAGAACTTGGGAACCTCGTGTAGATGCCAGGTCTAGGTTATAGAAGCAGCAAAAGTGTGCGGAGATGACCAGCCCGCCGCAGCACAAATGTCCTGCAAGGCCACACCCAAGTTGAAAGCCTTGGAGGCC
>NW_015546133.1:1699938-1700595 GCF_001515605.1 Sinocyclocheilus anshuiensis | reverse complement strand
CGGCCACGTCTGTACCATGGCATCCAGCCCCAGTGGAGCTGGATGCGTGAGGGAGAACCAGAGCGGGCAGTGTCATTTCCTGCGATGCAAATAGATCCACTTCCGCCTGACCAAATTCCCTCCAGAGGAGCTCCACCACCTCGGTGATTTCCCCTTAGGTCTGGAAGGAAGTGTGTCAGAGCTTGAAACACGGCCAGCATCTCCAGGCAGTTGATGTGCCAAGTGAGATGATGGTCTTCCCACAGACCCTGGGCAGAGCGGCCACTCATGACCGCCCCCCAGCCCGTGAGAGAGGCATCTGTCGTTAGCGTTACATGACGACAAGGAGCCCCTAACATCAGGCCTTGAACTAGGAACCAATGTTTACTAGTTCCTAGGGGTGCGGGTTGCTGGCCTCTGGTTTTATTAGAGGAGCCAGTTCGGTGCCCTGAAGCGGCTGACCGGCAGGGAACAACCGACCTGACTGCTGTAGCCTCTTCACTTGAGGGGCGAGCTCTCCCGTGCTGTACCGTTGCCGGGCGGCAGCTGGGATTTTCGCTCGTCGGAGCTCACTGAGCCCTGAAGCACCGAGGGTGGCAGGAGTATCAATGAACCTCCGTGAGGGCACTGAGGAGGATTGGGCACCGTATACTGAGGTGTTATCCTTTCCTCCCCAGG
>NW_015546133.1:1698730-1699090 GCF_001515605.1 Sinocyclocheilus anshuiensis | reverse complement strand
ACCTCTTTTTAGCATGGAGATCGGGGAAAAACGGAAGGCCCCGTCGTGAAGGCTGTGATCTGGATTTCAGAAAAAGCTTGTCTAATTTACTTTTAGGACGAGCGTCCTGTTTCTCGGCTGGCCAAACGATATTTAATAATCACGAATCACGAATCACACCTCATACGCGAGGGACTGTGGTGGCGAGTCCACAGTCTCCTCTGTCTCATCACATCCACCTCCTCGGAGGAAGATAGATGAAGTGTCTGACTCTCTCTCTGGGGGGAAGAAACCGCAGCGCAGGCTTCCAAATCTAGCGGGTGAGGACCGAGAAATGGACGAGCCCGTCTCGGATCCCTCCGCTAAATCCACCTGCGATCC
>NW_015546133.1:1645349-1698716 GCF_001515605.1 Sinocyclocheilus anshuiensis | reverse complement strand
GGACCGCTGCCAGCGGGATCGCGAGCCTGGCCGCTCTCATCAAACACAGCCAGGCGAGAGCGGAGCATACGCAGCGAGAGTAACTCGCAGTGATGACAATCAGCTCCCTCGAAAGCTGACCGTGCATGCTCCTCTCCTAAACAAACAACACACTCGATCTGCGCTGCCTCGTCTCTCCCTCACGTAAATTTTTTTTAATCCATTTTGTACAATCCGCCTTCATTTAGCAAGTGCACCGCGCATAAACAATTTTCAAGTTCAACACTTTTTGTTCCATTCAGTTGTGGATGCTGCTGATTCACTGAGACCGCCGCAGCTCAGCAAAGAGACAAGTGTGACCTCGCTATTTAATGCATGAAAAAGCGAGGTGTGCTGTGATTGGCCAGCTATCCAGTGTGTTGTGATTGGCCGAATACCTCAAGCGTGCGACGGAAATGTTACACCCCTTACCATATTGTGATGATGCCCTGTCAGGCCGGTGCGATGATTCAGAAACATGAAAACCCATTATAAACGGGTTTAAATCTCATCTTTTCTTCAACTGAATACTGTTTCCGTGATGTTTTGATGTATTGTAAAGAGTTGGCAGTCAAAATTAAAACTACTGGATGATAGATATTCTGCATTCTCAGAATGTACAACGTTTTTAAAATGTATAAATTGCGGTGTACAGCGTTTATTATGAGGGGGTAGAATCCACAGCTCAGTACTCACTACTCAATACTCATGAGTACTTTTAAATAGGCTACTCTTTTACTCTTACTCAAGTAGTTTTTTGGACAAGTACTTTTACTCTACTCACACTACGTTTTTTGGAAGGTAATGGTACTTTTACTTGAGTATATTTTTTCAGTACTTTTTCCACCACTGCCTGGCGCTCACGTCACCCCGCTCGTGACGTCTCGCTGCTCCATTGGACTGATTTTACACGTGCTTCAGAACGCGGTCACGCAGGGGAGTTCCCAAAGCGAATCTCAACGCAGCTCGAGTTCCTGAAGGGGAACTAATGACAACAGATTAAAATATAAGTGTAGATGTATTTGAGAGCCTTCTTTTATAGTCGTAGAGATCATAGTTATGTAATTGTTGAAATGTAGATCGATTTGGCAACCCATTGCGTTCAGTTAAAGTAAGGACATTTTCCATTAGTTCTCCATCATGGCAACATCACGTAATGGGAAAATGTTCATTGCTAACAATGATCTCACTCTAACATGCTCTCTGGTCTATTGGTTAATTGGTTTTCTCTGGGATATTTGAGAAAATTTTTTAATTGCTACCCTTAAATCTCCAACTTTAACCGTTGTTTCTCAGCTAAACAGGGCTTAAGAAACGCATGTTAAACAGAAAGGGAACAGGGGATGGGGTAAGGGGGGACTCGGGGGCCCCTCTCCTGTTTCTCCAGAGAAGGTCTGTCTTGGCAGACATGTGTAAATATCTTTACATGTCTGTTTTATCAATCTGAGGCGCTCCTCACGCGAGGCGCTGATTGGAGACCCAAGGCCATCTGTCAAGCCTGGATTTCAACAATTGGATTTTGCAAACAAGAGTGCCGGCACTAAACACTATCGCTTCCAAACATCAGGCACTGCTATATATGCAGAGACCTGCAGCTTAAACATTACAAAGAAGTGAGAATAAATCAAGACTCGTTTGAAGAAAAATTATAGTTTAACTCCAGAAATCGATCACCTGGGGTTTGGGTTTGATTTAGCGTTAAGTGTTTCACCTCTCGGGTCAGCAAATGGCGAGAGATAGCAGATAAGCTCTTGCCTACTGATCGAATTACAATCACAGTTTCAAGGTCAAAGGTTAGAGGTCAGAAAGTAAGCGCAGGAATGCAAAGCTATGCCAGAAGTGTCTGTTTAACTTACCTAGCCACAAAACATTTTGGTTTCTGTTTTTATTTTTGCATATTCATTTTTTTTTTGCAACTTGGATGGAAACATAGCTAATATACTTATTTTTTCACTGTTGATTTTATTTTTTATGTTTATTTTTTATTTATTTTGCAAGTAATGTAATTTAATATTTAGTTTTTTATTTTTGCATATTCTTTTTCGTATAGACGCAGCTAGTGATATACTTATTTGTCACTGTTTTTTAATAAATATATATTTAATTTAATATGTTTATTTAGTTAATTTTTTATTTTATTTTTTAATCTATTTAATTACATTTTTGCATATTCCTTTTTTTCTGATGTGGGTTTGTTTCAGGATTAAGTGTTTCACCTCTCAGGTTGGCAAATGGCGAGAGATAGCAACTAGGCTCTTGCCTGCTGATTGAATTACAATGCCAATTTCAAGGTCAGAGGTTAGGGGTCAGGAAGAGCATTCAGGAATGCAAAACTATGCCAAAAGAATCTGTTTAACTTGAACCAATCATGATACCTAGCCACAAATCAGCACCAAAGGCCTTCTTCTACTTAAAACCTTTCAGTTATTCAGTTAGCATGACAGTTACACCGCATTCTAGGGTCAGAAGATGCCATTCATTAATGACTCCCTGCTGCTATCATGTATTTTAACATGGCTGATCCTAGTAAGTACCATTCTTTCAGCACAGCGCCATCCAATTAGCAAAAGTGTGACGTGAAGGGAAGACCAAAGAGTTTTGGCTAGGCTCACGCTCTCTCTTGTTCTCTCTCTTGAGAACAGCAGAAGGAACTCGAGCCTGGTCTGAAATGAATCTGATTTTGTCGCTTGTTTATGGACTGCGTTCATGTGCAGATGGCGTCTGGAAGCGATCTCTGTTTTGAAACCTAAGATATGAGTTGTGGATTGACATTTCTGTCTTGTTTCTTTTATGTGCAGCGCTCATCTCTTTTTATTTCATACATCCTTTGTATGGCATCGTCCCATAGCGAAGGTTTTGCTCTTTGAGCGGGGGGCGCATGAATCTTTGACGCGTCTTACACGGAACGGCGTCGGGCTCAGCTGTCATAACTTTGTGACTAATGTAAACTGGAATGCCGCAGCTGAGCCGTAAGCGAGCGGAGCGGAGACAAAACAAAAAACAGAACAAAGTAAAAATTAAACAAACAGATGGAGAGAGAAACAGAGAGAATGTGAACGCCGCCATCATCGGGCAGTCCCTGAAAATGAATCGAGACGTTTATGGCCCACATTAAATGATTTAATTTAATTAATGTGGACGGTCATAAAAGGGTTCCCTGGTGTCTGTGGTGCTACTCTGAATGCATTTTAGCATATAAAGAATGTCTTCCTGCTGGTTTTAACATTATGTGCTGTGGGAATGCTAGCAAGAGCAATCTTTCTGTCTTTGCTAACTTCATGTTTTGAGAACCATGGTACCCTAAATGCTGAGATATAGGTTATAAGTTATTGCTGGCTTGAATACTTGATTATGTTTGGTCAGTCACAATATTCTGTGGGTCAAATTGTTTTTACGACCACTAAAGTGCTATAACTGACCATTTCACAGATTTCCTACAAAGCTATGCTAGTTTAATGTCTATCATGGCATTCAGTTGTCGCTTCTCTTCACATAAAAAATTCTTTAAGTTTAATAATAACTAGTGGTTCAACGGATCACAAATCTCACGGTTCGGATCACATTACGGTTTTTGACCCACGGATCGGATCATTTTTCGGATCAGCAAGAAAAGAAAAATATTTCAATTTAACTTGCTTTCCATTTATTACTTAAAGTGAAGTACTTCTTTGATACCACAGCAAATACTACTAGATTAACTAAGAAAGTTTAAACATGATTAAAGAGACAAGAGAACAGCCAGTAAAAATAAGAACAAATACACAAATTACAAGCATAGATAAATACAACAGAATATGTTACAAATAAAATAAGGTTGGTAGTATTCAAATACATAAATGTAATAATTAGGGAAAATAACACTGCATAGTGTTCACTGTATAAATTAAATATAGATTTTTATCACAGCTGTTTTGTTGTTTGATGATCATTAATGACAGCAGCAGTATTTATAGGCCACTGTCCCTTTAAAACCTGATGCACGGATCCGAAATAATGATACACTTCACATCCGATTTCTTTCTCAGCTGTTTTCATTCACTTGAGACATAACTGACTGCGTTTACCTGACTGACTGTTCAGAGGATTCAGAAGAGGATTCAGTTCGGTGTTCGCTCGCCGTCTGAAACATCTATTATGGTTAAATTTTGCTATTAATCCGCGGATCACATGCGTGCCGAACCGTGGGGCTTGGTCCGTACGGATCACGGATCAACTACGATCCGTTTAACCGCTAATAATAACAATTTCAACATCTGCCAAATCGATAGCAAATATGTAGCTTAAAGTATTTTGTCATTTATTACATTTAATAAAACAGTAGCGAAAAGCTATTTACAGTTCTGTTTTGCTCCAGTTTTCCCAGAAGTCTTTTTTTTTTTCATGAACACATGGGATCGAAATGCTGCTTTATTCGCAAATTATTTATTTTATTTTATCTATTTTTATTATTTTATTATTTTATTTTATAATTCATAATTATAAATAATAAAATATTATATTTTAATTTAGAATTGTCTGTTTGTCTTTTCACCTTGAGACGTGACTTGACTGCTGACAGCTCGGACATCTCGTGTGAGTCTGACAGGGCCTGGCAGGAAAATTAAAATAAAACTTTGTTCCTGGAAAGAGCCCCTCTCGGACAAATACACGGTCCACTGACTCGTGTTCAAGCTTGAGCGTTCCCCTCACTTCTAATAGCTCCTTTTTTCTCGTTTTACTGCCTCTGTGGAAGCACCTCATCAGCAGAAACCTGAAGAGCTGTGCTGAGCTGATGTCATTGATTTAGCACTTCTAAAACACATCCTTGATCAGCCGCTCGAGGTAACACGATAGCGTTTGTTGTTTTTCGGGGGGTTGTTTGTGTTGGTGTTGCGGTGGTGGGTTTTGGACTGAGGTGTTTGCTTGGAAAGTCATTTGAGGGCACATTTAGCATCATGAAAACAAAGTAACCACAAATTGTCAAATGTAGAGAACTGTTATGAATGTTACACTGTGAAAATTATGGCTTTGACCGGTCTATAGTTTTCCATCTATGGCTATATTGACCACATTACAGGCTGATGTCATACATTCAATCAATCGTTTTCAAAGATCTGCTTTCAGATGCCGCCACATCCACCCTTTAACCCCCAGAATCCCATCTGAAGGAAGCCAGAAGTGTTTTCAGATGTGTTTTCAGTGACTCTCGCCGTTACCTGTAGCACAAAGCGCTGACTTTATTTGTCTCATCCATTTCTCAATTCGCGGTTGCAGCCTTTTCGCGGTTTGTTTAGTTTTTTTCAGCCACGTGAAGGTTATTTCCCCTCCCTCCATGTCAACACCATTACACGAAGGGGAGGCCTGGACATAAGATCAGCAGAAGGGTAAACATACTCGAAACTGCAGACTCTCTGGAAGCCCCAAGAGCTAAACAAATAGACTATGCTCTTCAACACACCATCCCAGCAGGCTCTGTGTCTGCTCACACATCCATCGGTGTGTTCGAGTCTGTGTGCGTCTTCATTTGTAAGCACATATTAATCATCATATGTGAATGTTTATGTGCAGAAAGTCTTGTGATGCATAATACACAAATTAATCTCTTTATCGCTGCACCTATCTTGATGCTGACATCATGCTTGGAAAAGTACTCTGATGGTTTAACCTTGTGGATTCTCTTCCCTCTTGGGAAATTTCATGCCGTTTTGTTGGTTTATCTGTCCACTATCAGTGCAGTCAGGCTTTAGCATCACTGAGGCAGCACATAATGCTGCTGACGGTATCTCTCCATGGTAACCTGTCAGGGGGTAACGGTCTCCCTGGGTACAGTTTCAGTCAAACGCTTCAATAATTCATTGCTCTTCTTGAGCCAATGCTGAAACATTCAAGAGGCCATAGATTTTGTGTCTTGAGAATGCAAAGGCATTTTAAGAAATTGCTATAATGAGCTTTGCCTTCACAGCAGTCTGCTGTAAACTTCTTGGACGGGTGATTTCATTGGAAGACCATGATGATCTAATGCAGATCTGATTCTGTTGTGTATCTCTGAAGAGTTGAGAACATCCAAAATGCTTGTTACTGAAATGTGATTCTACTTGAAAATGTAGATGATTTGGACTGGAGTAAAGGCAGGTCACGGGAATTTACAGGACATTTGTGTTATGTCAGCAACAAGAAAAATAACATCATATTTTCTGCAGATCTCTCCAATGTGTGGATAAATGTCCACATATCCAGGTCATATTTTACTTAAAAATCAAAAGGATATTCATATACTGATATACTGAAAAAAAAAGAAAAAATAATATATATATATATATATATATATATATATATACATATATATTAGTGTTGTCAAATCGATTAATTGCGATTAATCGCATCCAAAATAAAAGTTTGTGTTCGCATTATATATGTGTGTGTAATGTGTATGTTTATATGTATATATTTAAGAAATATAGTGTTTATATATACATATAAATATACACAGTACATAAACGTATATTATGTAAACAAACTTTTATTTTGGATGTGATTCATCGCGATTAATCGATTTGACAGCACACATTTTTTCACTTGATATGTAATATAATTATTTATAATGAAATGTATTTTGTAGGATATCGTCCTCTTTTGGAAGGCCAAACAAAGTAGTTTCGCTTTCACAATGAAACACACAGCGCCTTCGCCGACATGGCGGCAGCGGCAACAACAATACTACAGCGAGAATAAAAGTTACGCCTTCTTTCTTTGCGTGAACATTTGGGCGGCGTTATGCAAATCTTCTCACATCGTGACGTAGACATGTGGGGGCGTGTTAGAATGAGGCATTTTAGGTAGGCGTGGTTGACTCTTAAGTTTTATAAAGAATATCTCTTTGGATTTGAGACTTTAGTCTTTGCAACTTTACAGATCTTCTTTATGCACCAAGAGCTTGTAACACTCCAAAGAGAAAGGAAAAATTGAAATCGCATCAAATTACCCCTTTAACTGTCATGAAAATCATGTCACAATGCAAAACATGATCTAGGCAAGTTTTCGTGTGACAAAAATCTTGAGAAAACAAGTATGTTCCTCATCAAGCTGGTTGCATTAACCTCTCATACCTACGTGCCTGAAATGTTCTTGAAGTGTACAAACCCATGTGCTGGTGATTAGGTACGAGTTTGCACTCCGACCGAGGGTGAAAGGGTCAAGTATGCTGCAGGAGACATGGCTAAACTGCTGCATTCGTTCTGCTCGCCGGCAACTGATAAGTCCAATAGCGCTGCAAACGTGATTGATTGGAATGTGTCATGCTGTGTGAAATGATCTTCCTTTGTAATGGCGTTCTAGAGTTCAATCCTTCACACTGATAGATGCATTTAAACATCAACAGGCTCCGTAGGCTTCTTGACACCACAGGTATAGGAATGCTGCATACATATCAGTTTTACTTTTACTACAATTTCACATCGCCCCCCCACTGATAAATGGTCAGATTCTTTTTCCTATTGCTCTTACATGGGTTGATGACCCAGCAGATTTCAACCCCTGCAGCATAAAGAGAGAAATTAGTTGTTGAGGTACTGTAAAGGGAACCCTAAGGTCACATTGAAAGGCTGTGCTAGTACTGGAAGATCTCTTTGATCCACATTGCAACATTGCAGTGACCTTAAACTTTCATTCTGTAAGCCATTACCTAAAATTACCTCAGTATCAAAGGCTTTTTTCTCTCCCTCTCTCTTTTTTTTTAGTTTTTTAGTCTCCTGTCTGCTTTTCAGTACTAACAGCTCTCCCCAGCCAGCACAGATGCAACACTGAAATTATCGCCTTTGGATTATCTCTACTTAGTGCTCGGTTCAGTGATTTGAATCAAGTGCACAAACTCAAGTGGAAAGGAACAATGAGGCTGGTTAAGGAAATTAGGCCGGAAGAAACTGGTGCTGTTTTTGAAAGCCAAAAAATCCTGTTGAACATAATTCAAAGTCAAAGACAACTTGAAATCCATATTTCGACACATTTTACTTATGCAATGTCTTTACTCTCTTGATTAATGTCATTGCTGAATAAAAGTATTAATTTCTTACATGAAAAATGTTTTGAATGGTAGTGTTAATCATCATTGTCATTGTTTAGTTTTTTTTTTTAAACAATATTCCTGTTCAAATTTGTTTGTGGTTTACTGATTATTTTAATGCCTCTTTAATAGGTAACCTACAAAAGTACTCTTCCCAGTTATTTCCACTTAAATTCTTTGTGAAGTTATGAAGTTTTTGATATTCACAGATGCAAAAACTCTTTTAAAGCTAACACTCCCAGTGCTGTTATAACTTGTTCAGTGAACTGCACTGCCACATGTTGCATTAATTACAGACATATTTAACGTTTTATGACACATGGCAGGATGTTACTTCACATTACATTGAGAAATACTGAGGAGAAAATTACATTTTGATAGATTTAGATTTAACTTCAGTTAGTAACTTCTTTGTTGCAATCAAACATGTAGACAAAGAAAACAGACTGCATTCTGTTATTTGATGTTCAGAGACAGTTCTTGTCATTCAAATCAGTGTGGTTTCATTGCCAGCCTCCTCACATGGATGTAGTCAAAACAAGTTTCTGAAATCATTACCATCAATCATCTCAGTGAAACTGGTGAAGGCCAACACTGACACATAAGCACGGTCCTCAATATCATATTTACACTATCAAGAAATCAAAATGACAGATTTGTAGTTCCTCATTACATATTTCTTATTGTTTTTTGATTTTCTGGTTTTTAGTAATCATCTCTGACTCATTCACATCTATCCTAGTGGCTTATGCAATCGAAATGACGCCCATTCATAGTAGTAACTGCCTGAGCACTTGGCAAGCTTACATGGAAGAAACCAGAATATGCCAAACCCAGAAGAGAACAGCCGTGCTGTATAAAACGGCCTTTCACCCACACAAAACACTAGTTACACCAATTACATGTTGCTTTTATGCTGTACATTTAGCCTGTTCAAACATAGCATTGATCTTAAAAATCTTTCATCAGAAAGCATTTAGCTTAAAAAATAAGCATGAAAAACCTCCATTAGCATCTGTTTGAGATTTTTGGGTGAATAAAGCTTTGACGGTAATCTCAAGCATATTGAGCCATGGTTTGCATGTATTGTGATTATTTTTATAGCAATGAACTACGAAACATTGATATTTATTATGTTCTTGTAATACTGAGTTATGTGGAAAACTGACGTCTGGACACATTGTTTCCTCTGTTTTATGACACGTGTCTTTTGTATGGCAACCAACGTTGAGAGTTTGCCACTCAGGTAATGCGCATTTCCCTCTGAAGTTTATTGTGTTTGCAACACATGAGCTCAGTGTTTCCGCAGTGTGAAATTGATTTTTGTAAGGAGCCAAACGTAATGTTAGCTATATTAACTACAGCATTACAACAATGATTTTGCCATCTGCACTGTTAGAACAGCAGAACAGCAGCTGTTCTTCGCTGCCAGGGGATAATCTGAAAAAAGGGAAGCTTGTTGCATTATTGAGATAGTTTAACCAACCGGTTATTAAAAATAGATGTTTGAGAATATATCAGTGCAAAGTTAATGTCTTCTCGCCATGATTAGGGCCCTGAATAACCTTGAAAGAAAACAGTCTTAGTGCTACGAATGAAGCCAGTATCGCATTAGCAAAGCTTCCGTTCTCTCTCCACCAACAATAGACGCCTTTTCCTGGTTTATTACAGAATTTCCTCCAAGGTCGCAGACTTCCTTTTTTCCTTTCTTCAACGTTTGTGAAGGTAGCACATGTTTTTCTGAAGTACTGGTTCCTTGTGTGTTGCTGTATACTTTTTTTTAAATTTTTTTAAGTCCATTAGCACATAACATTTTCAAAAAGCTAAGACTAATGGGGGAATTCACACAAGGTGGTAAATAAACTTTTTAGGGCCCTATGATTTCCGTGATGCGGGAAAAGTGGACAGAATCGTGGAATCCAGTCATGTAAATTTACTGTATAATGCAGAATGTCACGGAATTTGCCTAATTTTGAATGAATAAATCAAAAGGAGGCTAGTACACTTATATCAAAAGGCGATATGGAGTTGTGTCTGTAAATATTAAACCACATAAAGACTATTTTTAAATATCAATCCTACATGTTGATCCAAGTTTCATTATGTTGTAATTTAATGTTTAACATTTTATTTTAACATTATTATGTGTGGTTTTCTGGATAAAAAATAAGAGCTATTTTTTCCAGTGGAGATAAACATGGTCCGTTAATATTGACACGCCAAGAAAAAACATCTACAGAATGAACAAACATCTCAGGCTGTTTTCAGGGCAGTGTCTGATTCTGCTTATGTTGACCTGGATTGAGGTGTGTGTGTGTGTATGCATTTTGTCAGACAGACAGGAAGACAGAGGTGGTAGAAGAGGTAGAGATATATACGCTGGGACGGAAATGGGAGAATGTCGCCTGGCGGCCCCACATTCCTCCAGGACTCTCACAATCGCGCTCCACAGGTCCTGGTAAAACACTCAAGAGTGATAAGTGAAACTCTGACACACATGGGCAGTGACTCACACTTAACAACTGGGTGCATGAACAAACTGGCACTGTTCTGCTCTACAGCCTGTGCTGCCCTCAAACTTCTTGCTTGTGCCAACGTGATAAATCGCTTAACTGTTCTGTGGTGTCCAAAATCACTTGCTATTCCCTATATGAGTGTCAGTCATTTTGAATTTTGTTGTCTGAATTCTGGGTAAACATGTTCGTTTTTTCATAAGTCAATACGAAGAGGACTACTTAGCTTTTTTCTTTCTTTTTTTGGGTGCAATTTAGCTCCACTTGATGGATATGACTAACTCTTGACTAACTAATGAATGCAAAAGGTTCAAGATCTAGCAAATATAAGCTTGATTAATGTTCCTTATTGCCACCTAATGAACCCAGTGCCCCCAAAAACTCTCATTTGGATTTAACTTACAAATATTCTTTTCTAATTGTTAGGAACATGACGAGGCGTGCCAAACATAGGGTAGAAATTTTTGGACTTTTGCAAAACTTGGACCATGGATTTGTTTATTGTTCCATGAGAGAATGATGAATAACTTAAGACTGTGATTCTGTCTCCGATAAGGGGAGGTCAGAGAGTTGCTTGGCCAAGGCTACACATGAGCTTAAACAAACGTGCTGTGTTGATCTGTTTATACCTTGACTGTTCATCTACAACACAAAGGTTGTCGTGTTGATAACGACAAGAATATAGTGCCTCATTATGAGAGAATTATTCCCATAGTGCTTTGTCGAAAATGTTTTTTTAGAACACCAAAAATTAAAATCCAATTTTGTGAAGAATATTTAAATCATTATTTAATGAAAATATCACCCTTCTTGCCATATTCAAATATTTGGTTTGACGTCAAAACTGCAGAATGCTACTGGTTTTAATGCGTCATAAGGCTGATTAAATTTCAATATACGAAAATGCTAACAAGATACAAGAACTATAGTTTTTCAGTCAAGATTTTAGCAACCCAACTAACATGACATTTACAGAAGAAACCAATATAATGTTGTTATTAGCCAGTTTGGGTCATGAATCCTGATTTGTTTGATAGTTGTATTTGATCGCAGAGACAGTTTAAAGGCAGAGCCATGTCGATATGTGCAAAAGACTGTAATGAGAAAAAAGTGTTCTAGTATGTGTGTCTGTGTGCATGTGTTTAGAGAGAGAAGATGGCTGGGGTATTAACTAACCTCATGCACACAGAGGCCATTGTGCGCTCTGGATTTGGTGGCTAACCCAATCTGACGGCCCGGTTTAGAATAGGCCTGCAGGGAACCAAGTGTTTAAGGTAGAAATGTACAAGGCTATGTTGTTTCTTCATCCCGTGCTAGTCCGTCTCTCTGGAGAGAGATGTTGAAGCCACCCATCCACACCCCCCAGTCTCCATAAACGTCAGTCTCCTCAATCTCACATCCACTGCAGTAAATGTAAAAGTTGTGAAGTTCACAGAAGTTGGCAGCTATTTCCTCAACATTGTTTTATTTGACTGTAGCAACGTGAGAACCAGTTGGATGTGTCATTCAGAGTTATAATACTGTTGAGATATATCGTTTGGGCGATTGATATTGAGATCAATGAATTGACTAGTGAAATGTGCTCACATTTTTTTCCTTCAAAGGGATGGAGGTGTTTTGACCCACTCACGTTCTGTCAATCAATCAATTAAGACATTAGTTAAACGTGCATTCTTGTTGTCACCCTGCTCCAGAGGTCAGCAGGTCAGACCCGGTAACTGGTTGGTATGAAGCTGTGCATCTTCAATTTCATAAACTTTAAAGCTCTTTGGTTTTAAAGAAGACCTGGGTAACTTCATCCTTCAAATCACTAATCTCTGCACTTGTGTACAAGGCTGATAGTCAGAGTTAATACAACAGCCAGTTTTGCCAGTAAAACCGGTAAAAATAAATAAATATATACATACATATACACACACACACATATACAGTATATACTGTATATATATATATATATATGTGTGTGTGTGTGTGTGTGTGTGTATACATACGTTCATACAGTATATATATATTGAAAAGACAGTTCCATTACCCTGACTTGATAAAAAGTTTTTTCTTTGTTTCATCAACAATAATGAAGAAACAAGAAAAATTATTTTATAATTGATTTTAATATAAAGGCTTTGTTGACAAAAATGTAACAGGAAAAATTTATTTATTTATTTTTGTTTAGATTTTTTTTTTTTCTGTTAATTGAAATAAAGCTAAAATATAAGATAAATAAAAATATAATAAACTATAAGAAATAAAATTCTATATAAATATTACATGAAAAACATAAATGAAAATGAGAAATGTTGCCTTGACAACTAACTGCAATAAAATGAGTTCAATTTGAAGTACTAATATACTGCAACTAAAATGGAAATGTTTTATGACACGTCTTTTGTATGGCAACCAACGTTGACAGTTAAATAGATATGACAAAAGGACATAAAAATAAATGTAAACCAAAATTAAAATGAAAACTGAAAAAAATAAAATAAAAGCTAAATCAAAACATTAATCAATTGATCTAGGTTCATGCTAATTTCATAAACAGTACATGCAAACAAATTAACATTAGTTGATATTGTGGACAAACGTGAATTAACAATTAGCAGTATTTATAAATTAACATTAATCTAGTTTAATAAATTGTGTTTAAAAAATGTTGTTGTTAGTAAAATTGTTAGTTCATAATGCCTAGTGCATTAACTATTATCAGAGAATTGAACCTTATTGTAAAGTGTTACCAAATAATTTATTCAAATTATCCAATTATATTATGTTGCCATGGCAACCACCTGCAACATCCTGGTTTCATATAATGAAGCAAACAAAGTGAGTTCAGCTCTACAGAAGTCAGAGCTGTATGAGGCTGTGACTATATCGCATCAGTACTAAAATAGCTGAAGAAAGAAAATTAGGGTGTCTTGTCACGAGTTCTCTTGCTCACAAGCTTTTTCTCTGCCTTTTATCTCACACCCAGTGCTGAGCTGAGCTGAACATGACCCCTCAATGGACTGCCAGCTAAGCTTGATTAGAGGATCTCTGTGTCTTATCTGGGGACTCTGTAGGAAAAAAAGAGATGGCAGGAGAGAGAGAGAGAGAGAGAGAGAGAATGTAAAGAAGTGTCTTGCAGTAATGTCCTTGTAGAGGTCAGGAACATTTCAGAGAGGCGATGTAAGATTGGTTTCTGCATTACAGATCAGAGAGGGTTATGTTTGGGAACAATCTGGAGAGGACAACCAGAAAGTTTCATCCTGAATCAGAAGAGAAAGAACTTGTTATATACATTAGCTTGATTATGAATGAAATCATCCAAGTGGAATTCACAGCTGTGAGGTATGAACATGCTGACCAACACCCATCGACACTCCCACAGGGTCATCCTAGGCTGGAAATACGGGCAGACTGGGAGTCAATGAAGGGGCAGACAGAACTTTCACTTCCGGGAGTTTTCCTGGGACAGGAAAAGAGGTTCACAGAACGTATGGAGCAGAGACTTTTGGAAGGAAGCGTTCATTTGAAACATGCTGCTTTGTCTTGTGATTTTAAGCAAAATATTAAGGAGATGCAGAGCTGTTCCCATTCACAGTAGCTTTGTTTTCGCAGACGGAACTCAAAGCCAAAGAGTCATAACAAGCAGTTTTTGAATAATAATACCAGAGCCAGTTCATATCGCTCCTTTTTTTTTTTGGCCTGTGAGTGCAGATTCTGAGTGTAAAGACAAGTTATGCTTTTTTGCAACAATTTATTTTGTTTTGCAGCAAGATTTAAGAAATATGAAACAAATGCAATATGTACATTATATCACTGTATAAGAACATTTGGTAATAAATAAAAAAAAAAATTTTGCGTGTACTTTGGACTGCAGAGCACAGGCCATTGTTGTTACTGTGTTAAATGTGGTGTTTGCCTCAGCCCCTTTCTCTGTTGTTGTTTTGGATTGCCTGTTTGTGTATGACCTTTGCCTGCCTTTGGATTACGTTTGTGGATTACCCCTTCATTAAACTACTGCATTCGGATCCACGTCCTTTGTGCCCCCATGCAGTTCATGACAATTATATTATATTATATTTAGTGCTGTCAAAATTAGCGCATTAACACGTGTGATTAATTTTTTCAGTTTAATGTCGTTAAAAATATTTAACGCAATTAACGCAGGGGTGGTGCTAGGGTTGGCCACCCCACTCACAACTGCAGCTTCTGTCTCTTTTTTTCTTGACAAGAATTGTGTTTTAGGCCATGTTTTATGACTACTTCAAACGGGAGACTTTTCAGACGCACACTCGCCAGGCGTTAGTCAAACTAACGTGAAATAAAAGGTACAGGTGACGAGGAGCTTCAGTAGAACAACCGTAAACTGCGGTCAGATGAGATGTTATCAGGCCGTATGTCAGTAAAAAACAATTTTCCTGTCCTGTCAGCCGGTATACTGTGCTCATAGCACGTGCTCTTTAAATGCACGCACAAATGCAGCGGCGCACACTGTATTGTATTAAAGAGCTATATCATATTAAAGCACAAATTAAACTATGAGCATGCAATGCCATAGTTATTTTGTCAGTCATTACCAAAAAAGGCGATGTCTGTTAATCAAAGAACAAAAGAAAAAAGAGCTTTAAGGTTTCATCTATATTTAATTTAGAATTTAGTGTTAGATTATTTATTTTCTGTATTTTGCTTAAGGGCACAGGTAGATAAATATGGCATTTATTATAATGGGTTTTATGTGAAGATTGTTTTAATTTAACTTGAATTTATTAAGTCTAATAAATGTTCAAATTGATCGTTCTCAATTATAGCTACTGTAATGTTGAATGGCTATAGTCAATGGTTAAATATTACAAATTTCCTAGAGACATCAGTAGTATTGGTATCAGTGATTCTCGCCTTCAGTCATAAAAAAGATGCCACTAAACAAATATAAAAAATACAGCCTTTATGTTGTTTTATATTATATTATATTATATTATATTATATTATATTATATTATATTATATTATATTATATATATATATATATATATATATATATATGTATATGTATGTATGTATGTATAATAATAATAATAATAATAATAATACATTATTTTATATTATTAATGATGCCCTCCCATGCTCTTATTTTTATTTATTTCAGTATAGACACCCTTAAAAGAGTAATTCTTTCATTTATTTGCCCACAGTGGTGAACACCTCGAGACAGCCCTCCTAAATACTGAAGTATTGCAATTAAAGTTCCAACTGATCTGTTCAGAGCCCACCCTGAAACCCAAATCCACTTTAGAGGACTTTGATCAGCTGATCACCTTCCTGCTAGCCCTGTCTGCACATATCATGTGATGAGGAGAGCTTTGCACCCTGACTAGAAGTCTTTTATTTTGTTGGCAGCTCAGAGGCCCAGAGGCACAGTGATTCAAAGATATTCTCATCCTTCTCGGCTTATACTGGCACACACATCTACTCTACTCTCTCTCATTTTTCCAAAACATACTCCTTAACTCCTTGTTTGCATCCCATGTGTGGGAATGTGTGTGAGAGAGCGCTGATTCCTGCGCATCTCCTACCTCGATCACACGTCATCTCCTCTGTGTGTCAGTGATGGATCTATAGTAATGGGTTTGATTAAACCCGTGGTGGTGCTGTGGGGACTCAGCAGGTGCGAGAAACGAACAGCCACCCAGTGTGGGTCCCGTCCCGGAAGGTGACTGCAGAGGGGGTCCCTGTTATGTCTACATGGTTTGATGTGACGGCTGGCTCTGTTTGCAGTGTTGTAACAGATGTGTTTTGTTATAATGGGAATCATAAAGCAACAGTTTTGGGAAAGGATTAATTCTGAGATGATGTAGTTTTGTGTGAAGAGAGACTTGAGCATGAAGAGGGTTTCATTTCCATTGGAAAGGACACGGGCAGCACTAACGCTGGCAGTTGCTGTCAGGACAGCTAGACATACTTAATAATCAAAATAATAGGACTTATAGCACCAGTTATTCATACCTGTCACAAATTTGGCAGTTAAATGGCAAGAGGCAGTTTAAAATCTATGAGGGATTTATTGGTTCAGAATTGTGGGTGTGATGTACTGAGATGGGATCTTTTGAGTTAATTATCAACTTTCTCCAACATCTCCAACTTTCATTTTCCTTCTTTGGTGTATCTTAGGGATGAGCATTTTTCAAAAATATTGCATTTTAATATTTGGGCTCATACAAAAATGAATATTCTAATATTTGTTTATTTAAATGACATTTAACAAGAAAGACGTTATTTTTTACACTTTACATACGCTTGAGTTGGCCTATGTTTATCATGTTTATATTGTTTCACATGTTAATGTTGAGAAAAACCTTAATATCCACATGCTCGTCTGATAACAATAAGAACGTGCGTCGACACAGACGTTCCAGAGACACAAAGATAACGGTGTTCTAAGCAGAGTTTCTTACAGCGCTTTGTGTTTTCTGTTCTTACCTGCAGTCGTGATAATGAAGTTTATCAGAACTGATAACTGACTTTTAGTTTGCATGCTTAGGATTTATCATGGATTCCCTGCATTTACCACCAGCAAAGCAACACGTAGTAAAATTTGAATAGTGTTTTTATTTTTTGAATAATAATTACATATCGAATATTCCAATTTTTGACTATTTGTGC
This sequence comes from Sinocyclocheilus anshuiensis, assembly GCF_001515605.1. NCBI lineage: Eukaryota > Metazoa > Chordata > Actinopteri > Cypriniformes > Cyprinidae > Sinocyclocheilus > Sinocyclocheilus anshuiensis. The sequence continues at coordinate 1,681,506 of NW_015546133.1, read as the reverse complement.
ACACCCCTAGTGAATCTAATGAAAACTTTCATGAACATAAAAAGACAATAAAAATCACCATTATGTAAAGAAAAAAGAAATTATATTGTTCATAAAACAAATGAAGTTCAAGGGCAGTTAAGAAATTTAATTTTAGTGATAAAAAATACTTTTAACAACTAATTTAAATTTAATGCATAATTAAATTAAAATATAAAAATTGTTTTAATGCATGATTAATTTATGCTATATATTTTTTAATATATTGAATATTCCCATATTTGTATATGCAATATTTACTATGGGGGACTTTTTCTTATTTTATAGAAATGTATGTGTATATATTACACATATGTAATATATGTTTATGTATGTATACATATATGCATATATAAGTGTGTGTTTCTGAAAATAATTATTTATAAAATAATAAATATTTTATTCTTTTGTTTTTATTTTTTTTAATCCTTTAAAAAAAATTTTACAGACCACATTAACATATTAATCATATGTGGGAAAACAAATTAATTTCTTAACCATATGTATTGAAAAAGGAAACATCTGTAATGTGCAGAAATTTCTTTGTGGTTGTTTTAGCGTTTGTTGTAAACCCATTTGTTTGGTAATAAGAGTTGGCAGTGGAGGCAACGTTTTGTGGTTTGGTCCTCAGGGAACGATTCCAATTAGACTGATGTCAAACACTGGTCAGATAAAAGCTTCCTCTGGTAATGTTTTCTAATAACCATTTGCGTAAAGAGACCACCTTAACAAAAACAAAATGTGTCATTTTTGAGAATTACACCTTTTATTTTGCTTTAATTACTCCTGAAATGCAGGCCCAACTTGGATCAGTGTGCTTTAAGGTTGAGCGATTCTGCAAGGACAAGGTCTTGATTTAACGTGCCCTTGGATGTTTCTCGCACTCGCACGCACATACAAACACACGTGTGCTTGTGCACGCATGTTACTCATCTCTCTCCCGCTCCGCTCTTGGCCCGACTCTCTACGTCCCAGCTGGAGCCTCATGACCTTTGACCCGTGCGCTATCTTGCGCTCAGCCGGCTTGTTTTTCTTGGCCATTCCCAGAGCGTTAGGTAGCCAAAAGTGAAGAAAATAGAGTGCAAGTGGGACCAAGCTGGTGTGCGCTGTCTGGAGGATGTTTGTGTGTGTGTGGGAGGGTTTGTGTCTGTGCCTGCAAGCAATTTATATGCGCAAACTTCTTGTAAGTTTTGTTATGGATGGATATGGGTGCGCAGGAAGTGCTGTACCACTCTGATAATTTATGACCCGTTTTCCACAAGGGAGAGACTTAATTATCTGCTGAGCGTGTGGTGTAAACCATCGTGGTTTGTTTTGATCCCATCCGTCCGTGTCCAGAGGCTGTGACCAGGCTGGTGCTTAGTCTTAGACAGCGAGGCTGTAACAGCAGGGATTTGCTGACAGCTTTATTTCGGTTTGTGTGCCCCTGCTAAGCTCCTCGGAAGTCCTTTCACAACATCAACAGGGCACCCCTGGGGTAACAGGTGCTTTACAAGTTTGAATTCTCCCCCAAATCCCCCTTTGGAGCACATAAGAGACGCATGTGTGAAGAGTTGGGGATTGATTGGGGAGCATGTGTGCATTTGGGTGGGGGGTCGGGGGGCTAAATACTCAGATCTAATTATAATTTATAGCCAGAGAGATAATGACTTCAATTACTCTTTAAAATCGACTGAGTGTAGAGGGAGAGAGTGACTTAACTGCTCAAAGGTTGTTCGTTGAAAGCTCAGGGGATTTAATTCAGTTTTCAGTATCAGATGTTTCTCTAAAAATAGGCATGAATGAATCAATAGGTGACATACAGTAAGAATATATAACTTGATAAAATAGTCAAATGATCAGGGCACTTTATTACTTCTATTTGGCCTGCCTGTTGTTGAAATAAAACAAAACAAAATCATGTCATGAAACTTAAAAACTTAAAATTATAAAATTAAAATAATACAAAATGAAATCTAATTAAATCAGAATTAAATTAATTTAAAATATAAAATAAATGTAAATTAATTTTACATTTAAATTTAAAATGAATTAAAGTATCAAATTAAAATATAACTAAATATCAAGTTAAAAATAAATAAATAAATAACATAAAATAACATCATATTTTGTAACATTTTATTATCTAAGTCCATCCATCATCCATTTAATTTTTACATTTTACCTTTGTTAAATGATTGCAGGACCAGAAAGATTATTTTCTGCTGTTGTAACCGTTTTAAAATGTAAAAGCTGTTTTTCAGTGTACGTCATTTTTGGTGTCATTTGAATCATTTAAAGATCTGGACTTTAAAAGTGAGGTGTTAGCGGTCTATGTTGGCAGATGTTAATGAGAAATGTTTGAGTTATATTGAATTCTTTGACTTTTGACAACAAACTCCTGTTTTTGCAAATGTGAGAACAGTATGAGACATTGACAAGATCTCTTCTGAACCTCTAGAGGAGATTTATGAGATTACCGAGGCCTGTTGCTCAGGAGAAAATTCTTGGGATTTAAGTGAAACTCTTCATTTGCTTTCCATTTAATTACTTTGCTATTGCTGAGAAACAACTGAGATATTAAAGAGTTCTATTTTTTTTTATCCTATAAGTAACCATAACCTGCTTGGAATGTGGTCTGAATAAATAAACTGTGGCGAGATTTCTCTCTCTGTACCATCTCTGATTCCATAACTCTCTCTGTAACTCCTTTCTGGTACAAGATAGTTCAAATAAATAATGCCCTGTTCCACCATCAGCGTATACATTAACACTGAGCTTTAAAAAGGAATGTCTTATTGTTTGATGTTGTTTCAAGAGATGTCTCTCTCCGTTTCTCTTTGCTCCTCAAATAGTCTTTCCTCCTTTAATCTATGTCCTCCAGTTAATGTTCCCCAGGGTCCTGATTCATGTTCACACATCTCTGTTGGGACCCTTACTGGGATTTTAACCCTCGAAATCTTAGTTGCAATGATGTGTTATTGTATATGATGATCGATAAGCTTGGTTTCCCTTGAATAAGTCCAGAATAAACAAACAGCGCTTCTATTTCCACACTCACAAAGGTCTTGATCGGTCAGTGCATTGTAAATCAGGTTAAGCGAACTATACTGCGCCCTTACAAAAACAAAATCTAGTTATTGTTCGACTGAGAGCATTATGTCACTTTAACCTTGGATTTTGGCGGCTTACACAGTTGTCAGCTATCAATTGGCCAGCATTTATTGTGATTTCTGTGCTCATAAAAGTGTGCATGAGTCACCTTCTACAATCTGCTGTGTGTGTTCACATCGGCCTAATTCAATATGGCTTCCATTAGACAGATTGGTGAGGTTCTGCTCAAATGTTTTTCAAGGCCTTAACACTAAGCAGGACTCTCAGGAGAGTTGTTTTCTCTCTCCCTTCCCCCCCCGTTTCAGCCTTCTAATCACCTTTTTTCTCCTATTTTCCCCCGTTCCCTCCTTCTTTCTCGATTTCTTTCCTCCTCTCTCTCTAAATTTGCATTGTATAAGTGAATTTTGAACAGCATTTGTGCCAGTGACCTTTCTCTCAACCTTGTTAAAGTATGGATTCGTTCACCCTCTGTGTTATTTAACTTCCTTCACTATACAACCAACATGAACACCAGTAAATATTAAATCAGCTTTAAATTAGGGTTGGGCTATATATATCAAACATTAATCATATTAAAAATAATAAACGTTGTGAATATAAGAATTGTTAATATCACAAACAACGTTAGAGTTGGTAAGTTCCATGAATCAATTCAATCTGTCCGTTTCAGTGAATCACTTCCAAAGTTAATTTGCATAATCAATTGAAAATGTTCATCAAAGTCCCTATGTGGCATTTTCTATGTATTGCCATGTTTTAGTAATATTTAAATATTTTTGTTTATTTCTGTGTATTGGTAAATTGGTACCTATAAATTTATAATATTTATTTCCTAAATATTTATATGTTTTTGGCTGTATTTTGTTTTAATATTTAAATTAATATATAATATATAAATTAATTATATAATTATTTATTATATTTTTCTGAATATCATCAAAGGCCTGAAAAATATTGAGATAAAATATGTTTACTTACATTGCACAACCCTACAGATTTATGTAAGTAAACATTTCTGTTTATTTCTGTGTATTATTATATTGGTACATATAAATGAATAATATTTGTAATTAAAAATATTTTTGATATAAATACAACTTTTTACTATACTTTTTGTTCTACTATATTACTATACATAGTTTGAATTATATTTTATATAAAACTTGTATTTTTATATTATTTATGAATTAGTCGTGGCCTAATGGTTAGAGAGTCAGACTTGTAACCTACTGTTCACTACTTTGTGTGTGCACTTGGATGGGATAACTGCAGAGCACAAATTCCGAGTATGGGATGCCATACTTGGCTACACGTCATGTCACTTTCACTTCACTTCACTTTTCAATTATTCTTTAACATTAAGATGTTCTGTGCAGTACGTCTGTTGTAAGCCCACATCAAAGGGCATTTCGCAAAAGCAGGGCTCTGGTTGTGAAATTGTGACGAACTTCATATTTACACGTATTAAAGTAATTTCTGTCACAGTCAAGGAGCAGAGAAACAACCCACAATGCTTGGAAACCTCTTACACACACTTGCAACTCAATGACCAGCCCTTGAACTGACCTCATTGGTTACAGTAGGTGGTCCCATGACTTCTTGAAACTTGAAGTTGTGTTGATGTTGTAGAAAACCGAGAGGAATGCCAGGAATGAAGTGGGTATGCATCTCAAAGTTGGTCGCTAGACATTATTCTTTTCTGTGGTGAAACTATGGGAACAAGGTCAAGGGATATGGTTTTAAATGATTTCCATCTTTCATGGGACTGGGGTGGTGATAAGACCTGGGTCGTTAGCTACATGAGATAGGAAAATGATGTAGAATCGGCCCGCTCGCTCCATACTTTGGTCTGTACTCTCTGGGTTCGGGTAATTGATTTCAGGCCTCAGATGTTTTTTTTTCTTCTTATGGAGATTAGATTTGACTCCTCCTTAAGTATTTTTTTCCTAGATTCAGTCACATGTGGGGAATAGTTCTTGTTAGCATTTTTCTTTTACTTTCTCAAGTACTATCCTGTATGTTATCCATTCTTGAAACATATGGCACTAACTGTTCAGAAATAGTTCCAGTTTGTGCTTAGGTTATGTTTCATGCTACGGAGTAGGGCTTTGCAATTAATCGCATGCGATTGTCATGCGCATCTCGTCAGTAAAGCCGGTTCCGTGATTAGTAGTAAATCTCCATCACCTGCTTTCAGATGGAGCGGCATTTACTACACAGAGCTGTAGTTCACTGACATGCACTGTAGTTCATGCGCATGACAATCGCATGCGATTAATTGCACAGCCCTACTACGGAGCATTTTGTTTCATCCAAGTGATTTGAATCTTTGAGATCACTAAAAAGATCTGAATCATTCACTAGCCCTTTCTGCAGGTTTCATCACTAGCATGTTTTTGTTCTGTTGAATCATTCACTCAGCTGATGCGAAAAAAACAAACAAAACAGATTTGACTGAATTATTTTTTGTATCTGGAAAGCGCATTATAAGCATTTTCCCCACAAAATTTCCCCTCCATTTCCCCTTCAACCTTTAGGCATTACTTTTAGCAAGCTATAGAAAAACATCCTCAATAATAGCATAAATGAAATTTTTGCATGTTCATAATTTGTCTGCATGCTTTCTATCCTTGTTTTGTACATAACTGACTCACGAACTGACCAAACAACATGTTTCCTCTTGTTCAGACAGAACTCTGCTCTCTGCTTTTTAACTTTTACACAGTTTTAATTTGCAACGCTCGAATGAAGCGCAATCTCATGACCTCCATGATTCGTATGTGTCCTGTCTGAGTTCAACACAACCACTGAACTCACATGACACTGAAATTAGTTTGATGTTTCAAACTTACAAAGCAAGTGTGTGTTTGTATATGGAGAGGAAGCCAACGTGTAACAGCTTTCCACAGTTTAATGAGGTCACGCTGAGCCCCTGACCCTCTGACTAAAGCAAGTGACATCATGCCTCAGGATATCTCCCTTCCTAATTGAATTTATTTGCTCCTATGAAAAGAGATGAGTGGAGGCCACAGGAGTTTGTGCATGAGTTGTATTTAAAGATAACAGGTGGTCTCGCATTGTCTGGCTATGTGGTATGTGCCGCAGTCCAAATGAACAGCTCATTTTAGATGTAGTGAAAGGATTGCGTTTGCAGCTTAGCAGTCAGGGGTCAGGGGTCGAGGTGGCGGCTGACAAAGAACTGGACGACATCTTCATAACCTATGACCTTGACCCTTAAAAGCTCCCATGGGTCATGACCCAAGCATAACCAGAGGCTGTGTGTACCTCTACAGGTGGAGCATGTCAAGTTAGTGTTAGACACTGCAGGATATATTAGCTATTGAAATTAGCAACAGAATTTTAAAATAATCAGAAAAATTTTAACAGTCACTTTTAAAAAACAAAACAAAATCAATGTGAAATCAAATTTTATACTTTACGTGAATGATTTATCTGCACGTTATTCAAATAAAGAAAGTTTGTCTTCATAAACTTTAATTAAAATGTACACTACCATTAAAAGTTTGGGGTCGGTAAGATTTTTTAAAATATTTTTGAAAGATGTTTTTTATGCTCACCAGGGCTGCATTTATTTGATGAAAAATACAGTAAAAACAGCAACATTATGAAATATTATTAGAATGTAAAATAACTTTTTTAATTTGAATATCTTGGCAATTCACATGCACAGTTACAAAGACAGAATAATGTGATAATAGAATTCAGCTTTGTTAACGTTCAACCCATGTTTTTCATGTTTGAGGATGTATGCTGAATCTAAACCATATCTGATCAACTGTTTGTCAGCAATGGTTGAAATCTGTGAGAGGAAAAGGAGGACGCTGCCATAATCAATGCCAAATGTGACTGTCAGCGTACTTCCTCTCACAAAGTGGCTTTATGCTTCTTAGATACTTGTATGTAATTTGTAAACTTACAGACGAGTGTGTCTCCCATCATGATGCTGGCGATTTACTCTGTGGCAGAAATTGTTTATAACAATTACAAATGTTGCTGTTATAGTTTGGGTGTCTGGAAACTCAAGGTCACCAACTTTGCCAAGCTTTGGATTTTATTTATAACCCCTTTTTTAATGGATAGTTAATCTAAAAATCATTTACTCACCCTCATGTTGTTCCAAACCTGTATGACTTTATTTTTTTTCTGTATTTTTTTCTGTAGAACACAAAAATATATTTAGAAAAATGTCTCTGCTTTTTTTGTCCATGCAATAAAAGTCAGCGGGGTCCAGTCTTATTTGTTCATTGACTTTCATTGTATGGACAAAAACAGTTCAAAATATCATCTTTTGTGTTCTACTGAAGAAAAGAAAGTCAAACAGATTTGAAACGACACGAGGGTGATTAAAATATGACAGAATTGTCATTTTTGGGTGAACTGTCCCTTTAAGAAGAATCATGTCATGGTACAGAAGGTAATGCATTTGCTCTCTACAGTCCAAAAATAAGTCTTACAGATACTGTAATTGACATCCACATAAACCTTTTCATTTCTTTTCTTGGGGTTCTGAATGATTTAACTGAGGCCTGCATACCTTAATAACTCAATAAGCTAAAAGACTTCTGGTGCGCTTTGCATTCAAGTCAAAGTGATACCGTATGGAGCACACGTTCATGTCTAGGGGGAGAACACCGTTCGTCTGCCCATGTTTATGGGGCTTTGACAGATCATGCTTATCCACTGAACTCCCCCAGACCGGAGAGGCTGTTAAGCTTTAGCTCCGCCCCTACCATTCCTCTCTTACTCAACCCGTCCTCCCTCATCCAAAATAGATGTCGTGAGGCGTATGACTGAGCTGCTGCTGTCACTGTGGCGACTGCATTGAAAAGCATTGTAGATAATATATTAGGGTCAGTTTATGCTGCACTAATGTTGTTTGGGTTTTCGGGCGGCTGCGTAATCAAGACCACACTATATGAGAGGCGACGGCGAGAGGGGAAGTTGCCATGAAGCCATGTTTCTTCCATCCCCCACCCATCCTTGTTCCCTCGTCCTTTGGCCTGGGATCATTTACCGCCAGAGTGTTGAGATGTGAGGCTCGTGCCATTCGAGGTCAGGGGCTGGGGGATGCATGGAAGGAGGAGGCAGCTTTTCCAGTTTCTGGCCTGTACTTTGTCAGCATCACTGAGGTAATATCAATAAATCAATGGGTTTGTACTCAAATTGTGGGCAGGAAACGACATAAACTACTGTGTGCTTCAAGTATAAGCAATGGTAGAACTACTCTGGTTCTACCCTGGTAGAACATGTTCCTACAGTAGAGCATTGTTTACAGTGTCATTAAGACTTTTATATCAAACAGTCAGTGCTATAACCCTAAAATCACAGGCCACTGATTGGTTGATAAGAATGTTGTTGCATGAACATGTCTTGTTTGGGTAAATTATGCTAAACTAGTGTTTACCTACTATAGGTATGTACCTTGCTTGTCAGCTTAGTTTAATAAAGCTACCATTGACAATTTGGTTTTTCGTTCACTGACATGATGGGTTTTATCTGGATCTTTTAATATATTCATACAATGACTTGAATACACAAAGAACAGGTTTTTAATTTCTGTATTAAAATTCATTTTGATATTTTTTTAAGCATATGTCTTGATGTCATTAAAAGAAAATTTATTTTATTTTAGATTTTAATTAAGTAATATGGCATAATTTGTATTATTTATTAGGAAAGAAATAATCAGTAAAAAATGTTTTTACTTTTTATATATTTTCAAAGTCATATGTAACCAGCATACACTACCATCACGTTTGAAGTCTGTTATGCTTACCTAAACTGCATTTATTTGATTAAAAACAGAGTAAAAACAGTAATATTTTGAAATATAATTACAATTTAAAATAACTATTTTCTATTTTAATACATTTGAAATTTAATTCATTACTCCAGTCTTCAGTGTCACATGATCCTTATATCATTATAATCATTATAATGTGCTGATTCAGTGCTTAAGAAACATTTCTTCCTAAAACAGTAAACAGCTAAATATTTTTTGTAAAATTATATTTTCTTTGAATAGAAAGCTTAAAATAACAGCATTTATTTGAAATAGAAATCTTTTGTAACATTATAAATTAATTTTTTTCCACAGTCACTGTTGATCAATTTAATATGTCCATGCTGAATGAAAAAAAAAGGAAGAAAGAAAGAAAGAAAGAAAGAAAGAAAGAAATATAATCATTATAATGTGCTGATTCAGTGCTTAAGAAACATTTCTTCCTAAAACAGTAAACAGCTAAATATTTTTTGTAAAATTATATTTTCTTTGAATAGAAAGCTTAAAATAACAGCATTTATTTGAAATAGAAATCTTTTGTAACATTATAAATTAATTTTTTTCCACAGTCACTGTTGATCAATTTAATATGTCCATGCTGAATGAAAAAAAAAGGAAGAAAGAAAGAAAGAAAGAAAGAAAGAAAGAAAGAAAAGAAAATATTACTGGCCCCATACATTTGAACGGTAGTGTGAGTCTTTTGTTTTTCTTGGACATTCTTATTTGTCACTGACCCTGTTATAAAATAGTTTTCCTTATGTATCCTTATACAATATATGAATATTTTCCTTGACATGCTCATCTCTCATAAATGGTAATAACATTCTGGAATTTTTCCAAAATGGTTATAATCAGTGTGCATGTGTAGACGAGTTGCTGTCCTTGGCCAGACCTGATGAGGAACTCTGGCCAGATCTGGGAGAACCTAAGCTCTCAAGGCTCTCTCACATTCATTAGAGGCCTAGCGGGGATGCTAATCAGCCTGCATTTAACGGGATTGGTCCCCAGGCTCCATCAGAACAATCACATGAATCCACTTTATAATGCCTGGAAGAGTAGGTGGATGTGTTTCGGCTGCATTTTAGGATACATGTTAACAATTCATACAGAAGAAGAGTGACCATATAAGAGAAAAATCAAACAATTTCTTCAAATGCATTCTGACTTTGCCAGAAATTTGGAAATGGGCAGAAATGATGTCTTCCAAAATACCCTCTGATGTCCACTGAGCACATTGCCCCCTAAATGGAGCATGTGAATGTTTCCAAACCTCAGTTGCCAAAAGAATGAATTATGTATAACATGTTTGTGCTTTTCTCTTCTGTGTACATACTTCTGCCATGAAATACAAATTGGAAGCAACCAACAAGCATTGCATACACTTCAAAAGCATACACAAGTCTGGAACGAGGACTAAGGCCAGATCCCACAAACTTGTAAAAGGAAAATAAGACTCTTGTGGCATCTTGCAATAGCTGTTGTGAGGAAAAACATCCACACTGTACCCTTCCTTTATTGTAAAACCACTAAAATACAGCCTTTTATATTCTCTGTAGTGATGCATAGCTCAGAACCTCGGAGTGAGATACTTTTGCCCATAAATGTTCTTAAAGGTGCAGCATGTTACACAAACAGCGCTGAGTGAAGTTAGCCAGTGCGGTTTGCAGTTGTTGAAATGTTCCTCCATTGAGGAAGAGAAGTGGTTGGAATCTGTCTGCTCTCATCTGTTGCCAGTTTAGAGAATGTTCTGGACTGTCTCGTTCCATCACTGTCCAGCTTAATTACAGTTGACTTTATGAAAGTTTAATGACAGAATAGTGTGTTCTGAAAGTAATGAATTTTCATTGATAAAAGAGTCTGGAAGCATTTCTCTTTCTTATTTAGTTTTTGTCTGGGCTTGTGCTTCTGCACATTATTTTTTTTTTTTAAATTTTTTTACAATTTTTATGGATTTGTTAGAATTTTAATCCAGCCCAATGTACAGTAAGTGAAACTTCAAACATTTTCCTATTTTTTTATGGAATATTTTTGTGGAATATTCCTCAAATTAAACCACCAAAGATAAAATATAAGGGGTAAAATCATGATGATTTGCTTTATTATTGCTTTTTGCTCTCAAAACATGACTTTGAATATTATGGGATGTTATGTCTATATACTGTAATCGGCTATATTATAAAATAGGTCCTGTTGTATTTTATAGCATATAGTATAATACTTGCAGTAGGTTCTAATGGCATATTGGTGATGTGTTTCTCATGGTAAGCAAACACTTGGTATAAATGAAAACTTAGTTGTTCCATATTTTAGAATGATTATCCCCAACCTGTCCAATTAAAACAACCTATCACATCCTGTGCATAACATTATAAGAAAGTATCGCTCAAAGGTCCACTTGTACAAATCAATGAATAGTTCATGTGCTCTGCAGCCAGCTAATTAACAGTCAAGCATTTATGAACAGTACAGTCTGCTGATTGCCTGGATCAAAGAACAGCTACAGGTTTGCTCCAATATAACCACCTCGCTTTCATCACTTCTTACAATAGACCTCATATTTTAGCACTGGCATATGAGTGCCAGACCAGCTTCCTCTTTGAACTGCCATTTGCCATAGTGTGGGAGGCACTGGTTCTGTCTGGCCTTCATAACACCATACTGTATGTCAGTAAAGGCTTGAAATTAATTAAGACTTTTGGTGGTTATTCTGGGGTGTGGTGGTTCATGATATATTGAATAGGAAAGTTAATTTGATTTATGAGTTGTATTGATCTTTGATGATAAAAATGGAAATTCCATTGTCCATAAAATGAATGTCAATGGACAAATTAGTTGAAACATCATCTCTGTAGTGGTAAATTATATATTGAATAGGATGAGTTAGGGTTTTGATTTATGAGCTGTATTGAACTTTGATGATCCGCCATCCATTATTCATGTTTCCAAGGGAACGGGTTATTTTAAAGGGGTCATATGATGCAATTTCAAGTTTTCCTTTCTCTTTGGAGTGTTACAAGCTGATTGTGCATAGATAAGATCCCTGAAGTTGCAAAGTCTAAAGTCTCAAATCCAAAGAGATATTCTTTATCAAAGTTAAGACTCTGCCACGCCCCCCTAAAACGGCTCGTTCTAACAAGCCCCCACATATCTACCTCACTATGTGGAAATATTTGCATAATGCCGCCCAAATGTTCACGCAAAGAAAGAAGGCGTGGTTTCAGTAACCGCAGTTAGTGTTGAAGCAGCCATGTCAGGGAGACGCTGTGTGTTTCAGTGCGAAAGCAAAAGCACTTTATTTGGCCTTCCGAAAGTAGATGCATTTAGGAATCTTTAAGATCACTTACAACAGAACAGCAATGCATTTTATGGACGACCGTTTCGTGAACCTAGGAGAGAGAGAGAGAGAGAGAGAGAGAGAGATAGAGAGATTTAGATTTAGAAAAAAACTTTATTACAACAATATTAACACATTATCCAGACAATCAAGTCAGTTTACAGACAATTAAGCAAAAATTGGAGCAAAAACCTCACACAAAGCTCCACCATTACACCAGATCAAGTCAAAAGAAAAAAGATCATCCATAGCTTTAAAATAACGAAAATCAATGAGAATTCTAGATTTTACTGAATTAAAAAAAACTGCCAATAAACTATAACTCATGTTTCGTTCAATTTTGTGTTTCCTAGTACGACTTTGTAGAAAACGAAGCGTTTGAGAGAGGCGGGGCATAGAGGACCTACAATAATGTACAGTATTTGAAAAATAATGTGTTTTTTGAACATTAAAGCATATCAACATATTCTGTTACACCAAATACACAAAATAATGATCTTTAAAAAAGCATCATATGACCCCTTTCAAATATTAAAATTCCCAAACCAATCTATATCAACAGAGTTCAGGCTCTTCTCCTAAAGGGGGAAAAAAATCTTGTTAGATCTATGTTGAATCCTTCATTTTTGTAAATATGTTTAAATATTGATCTAAATATCAATAATGACTTTAAAAAAATGGTGTAAATTCTGCAAAGTAGTCCATTTTAAAATAACTTCTTGAGATATAGGTACATAGAATCTTGCTGTACATATGGCCTTCTTCCTTTTGCTCTGTTTTAGTATGATTTTCTCTCGAAACAATATTTTTAAGAATGTTTCAAGTGTTTTTGTCCCTTCACTGAAAGTGCGGTCCAATGTTATTTTGGACCCCATTGACTGTCACTTTATGGACATAAACAGTCGAAACATTCTTCAAAATATTTTCTTTAGATAAAATCATACAAGTTTGAAACAAAATCACAAGTAAATGATGATTTTTATCCCTTTAAATAACTGAGTTGCTTGCTGTGCCACACAAAAGCATAGGTCTGGATATACAGGGATTAGATTTAAACTGCAACATATACATGAGAGCACTTGGAAATAGGCATGATTTCATCTTGAATCAAATGTACTGCCACTCACAGCATCCCACAACCTCTTTGAAAAGGATCGGCAAGAAAGGTCACGGTGAAGGAAAGGACATCCAGAGCTTAGCTCTCAATTAATCACGACCAAAGCATTGCTGCTTATCTTGATATAGGCCTGAGACCTTGTAGTAATGGATTCTCTCAGTTTCTTTTACTTATTCTAACCCCTGCAATATTAAGCAGCAGATTCCCTTGGGAACAAAATGAGAAATCGGAGATTAACCAGGTGATCTTGAATTACAGATATCAAGGGTTGTGTGCATTAGCGAGAAACTCTATAAGTTTGCTGAGACATGAAAAAATAACACGTATTTTCCTGTTGGACAAGCAGTGACCTGTAATAGATCTGTTGTCTTATCTGAAATTGTTTGTATGTGCCTGTGTTTGGGTCAGTGGGTTCATTTGTGCATTTGAAACTGATGTCTTGCCTTCAGTGAAAACGCAGATAAATTACAGTATCAACCTCTTGACATTGGATGCTAGCAAGAGATAAACTCAAAGGTTCATAATTTAGACTACATGTTAGGGACTGTAAGGAATAGAATAACAAACCATTTATTGGTCTTGTAAAAATGCAGTGACCAAAGACCTCAGGCAATTTTGTTGTCGTTTGCTGTATACAATTACACATACATAGACATTTGTCAACTTGAAATACCTGAAATAGCTACTAGAATTTAGTTCAAACTGTTTGACCCCAAAAGACATTTACAGTGTAATGCAATCACACACCAATGGTATTTTATATATTTACATATATTTATAGAGCTTGTTTAATGCATGTGAAGATGTTGAAAGAGTTTAAAAGGAAATCTAAATAGCACACAAATTCTGATGTATGTGTTTTATAGTTGCATTTTTTCCTTGTCTGGGATGTAATTTTTCCTCTCGAGGACTTTACTTTTATAATATGGAGTGCAGTGGGGTGGCACCAGGCGAAAGAAGATATTGCACTTTGGTTGCTGAGATAAATTCAGTTATGTAGGTTAAGATAAATGTAACTGATATTAACTAATGTGAAACTGCTGTTTCACAACTCATGATTTATTGCACCAGTTTTTAAGAGGTTTTAACGGAAAACATCTACCACATGATCATATAGTACATGCAACCCTTCAATTCCAGATTTGCTCCTTTAATCAGAGTTGAGACATCTGCAACCCAAGAAAGCGATGAATTACAGCATATGGTGTTAAGTCCTATTTTCCGGGAGCATTTGTCCCAAGAGTAGTTTTGAATAGGGAATGGATGAGTCTCTATGGCAGAGCACGGCTTCATCCAGACAGAATTATTGCAATGCTTTCACACAAGTCTCTAATTTAACTGTAGAGTTCAGTAATATCAGAAAGACTAAGTGGTGGTTGAGCGTTCTAGTTGCTTGTTGTGGGCTGAGTGTGTCTCGACAGTATTGATCAGCTGTGAAAAGCATAGCGAGTTAGTGATTTGTTGCATGTGACGTTGAGAAACCCTCAGAGTCTGCCGTTTAATTTATTGATGAATAAGGATGGTGTGATGCAGATGGGAATTCTGCCTCTCGTCGGGACTGTCAGATTGATTGTTGCCAGAATGGAAGATTATTGCACGTGTGCAGAAATACTGTACGGCTTTACTCTTAATAGGCATTGATGAGTGTGCAGAAAATTTAGACGCCCCACTTTCAGTCTGCAGACTCGCTGACCTTCTTTTTATTCCTTGTGAATTGTACAAACTTTATTTATGGATGTTCGTCTAATAATTAGATTAATAAATAAAAAAATGCTTTGTATATTAGCAAAATAAATGTATATTATTATTTATTATTGAATTATTCATTTATATTTATTTGTTTATATTATTTATTATTTATTTATTTGTTGTTAACTGTGTTGTGTGTGTATAATGTGTGTGTGTGTGTGTGTGTGTGTATATATATATATAATTTTTTAATGATATGTTCTTAATTATATAAATTTCCTGCTTATATAAGCAGGTGATATAATTTATTTTATTGTTTGTAGTTGTTAATTGTTGATAAAAATGATTAATTTAATAAATATTAATTGTTTATAAATGATTGCATTAAATAATAAATCATGTAAATTAAACATAATTGACTACTTCTAATAATGTAATTTTTTATACATTTATTTATTTATTATTTACTTATTTATTAATTTACTAGTTTTATTTGCAAGAAAATAAATATCTATATAGGAGAGCAAACATGTGCTTGTATTTTTCCTACTAAATTGCATACAGATTTTGTGCAGTGTCAGAGAGTGTGAAGAATGGATGTGCTTTCATTCCCCTGTCAATATCAACTCGTTCCCTGTAGATAAGACCTCTACCCATCAGCACTCAGAGGGCCCGGCTCCTCACCGGGCCCCTTAATGCTTTTTGCCTGCACCCTGTTTAACAAAGAAGGTTTCTTTAAACTAGTCTCGTATCAGTTTGAGATTTGTGACCACCCTCCCAACATCACAAACACACACATTCTTTTCAACCCTTGGGCCTTCATGCCCCATTACCCCACACACCTGATCAAATCATCCACAGCTTTAGCACAATCTCTCTTTATGTTTAAATCTTATTGGATTCCTTTTTTTTTATTCTTTAATAGAGTATAAATTATTGGCTTTAATCTGCTCTGAAAAATGGGGTAGTGTAGAGGTCATGCACACCAGGTGGGCTAGACTCGTCATTTCTATCAGCGTCCTGAGAGCGAGGCCTGGCTACCACAGTGTCACGGGACGAATCATTATCGCAGGTGCTTAATCCCACCCAATTTACCCAAATATCCCAAGAACACAGGCAAACATGGGGCTTTGATTTGTCAGAAAGATAGTATTTCACCACACGTAATCCCAACAGGAAATAACAGCGATAATGGTAAAAACAGATGGAAAAGAGTTGACCACTGCAGAGCAGAGCGGTGCTCTCATTTGGGCTGAGATCTGGCTCCATCACCGTCGGGCTCCTCAGGACACATCAGCCATAACAGAAATTCACCTGTTGGTCTGTCGCTGCACACTTGAGCTATTCCGTCATACCAGAACACCACAGTAGGCTGCTATGCTGTTCCAGAACGGTACATAAAGTGCACGTGGGAATGCATTGTGAAATGTGAACGGCATTCTCTGAGCAGGTGTTTTGATTTTGATTTGTAATAACTGCGCCTCAAGATGGAGTTTTCCTATTTTAGATTTTAAGTGTCTTGCTTTTCTATTCCAATATTATGCTGAAATGCAACTGTAATGCAAAAAAAAAATAAAAAATCCCATTCTTATTATGCCTCCAGATGTTTTCCTAGATTATATTTTTTATATAAATACAGAGTATTTTTTTTTTGTTGTACTCTTTTTAATTTGTTTAAATAAATAGATGTTAATTACAAAAATAACAAAACATAATTTATTCAATGCACAAAGTATTTGTACATGAGAAGATACAGTTGTGTTGTACTACCTTTAAAATAGATTTGCATTAATACATTTAAAAAAACACATATTTAGCATTATAGTAAAATATGTGTTTTTTTAAATGTATTAATGTAAATCTATTTTAAAGGTAGTACAACACAACTGTATCTTCTCATGTACAAATACTTTGTGCATTGAATAAATTATGTTTTGTTATTTTTGTAATTAACATCTATTTATTTAAACAAATTAAAAAGAGTACAACAAAAAAAAAATACTCTGTATTTATATAAAAAATATAATCTTGCCGCTTTTATACTTCCTGTTTTCACAAAATATTATTATTGGAATGGATATAGGGAAAAAACAAAAAACATCAGGATCCATAAAGAAGAGTTCCCTGACCTTGCCATTTTGGCCAGATGTCACATCCTCTAGATCTCACGAAAAAAAAAAAAAAAAAAAAACTTTTTCACAATCCTCATAAATGGCACCAAGCAACATTATGAAACTTCTTCCAGAGCTGACCGTATTAAACTTTTGCAGGCCCGGCAGAGTCAAAGGTCATTTCCCCTTGATGTTTTGCAAGGAGCCATTTGTTGTGTTACAGGCACTAGGGTCTACATGTCTTTATGGAGTTGATGAATGGGAAGGTTTGTGGACCACCAAAGAAATTTTGTTTACAGAGTGCGTCATGGTGGAGACAGAGGTCACCGCTTAAAGCAGAGTTGAGGGGTCATAACCTCAACCTTTCCGGTAGCAGGAGCCCTGTTGAATAAGGGCCTGAGATTCTTGAGTCCTGCGCAGCTTCTACCCTCTGCTTTTACCATGTCAGGACTGTAATGTGAATCAGCTGTACAGCTGCAGTTATATGGGCGTGACAATAAGAAGATTATCTGTGGTGGTGTGTGTAAAAATGTATTTGTGGTTTCTTTTAACTGTATTATGAGTTCAACTGATTTACTAGCTTCAAAATAGCAATTTTCATAAACCATAATTCTTCATTTCATGGTTCTCTGGAATGCTTGATTCTGACTGGTCACTTGCTGCATTCAGCAGTCAAATATTTTCTGTATAATGACCATTAAACTATAATTGTCTGTTTCACCAGGCAACTGCATTTTATGCCTCTTGTATCATTCTGCAGTCTGGTATCAGTCTTGTATCTAATGAAATAATGTCAACTCAAATCGATGTTTCATTCCATTTATTGACTTATTTGATAAGTAGCTGTGTAATAACGAGGATAACGCATAGTCAGACGGTTATTATCACAAAATAAACCCCTTCAGGGTGATACGAGGCTCCTGATCCCCCTGTCTGGGTTTATATTGTGATAATGACCAGCTGAGTGTATATTATCCTTTACGTAATATCTTCTTAATGATTATATATGAACTGTTGGAGAAAATGTTCGCAAATTGAGAGAGATTTCTCCTGGTGTGTTCAGTTAGTATGAATTTGACCTGATCTTATCCAAAAATGACATGAGTTTTCCTAAGTTTGTCTTTGCAACTAATGGAGTTTTCAGGAAAATATTGTTCCTTGTTTTAAGCCATGATCTTCCCTGAAATCCAGCTCTGACATGCATATAAAAAATTGTGTTCATAGGGTTATGTTCATGTTTTATATATATATATATATATATAGAATACTTTCCGTACCCACTGTGTATATATATATATATATATACATATATATATATATATTACCTTGTTTTATATATATTTTAACTGTACATTAAATATCTGTAAGTAAACTTTTTTTTTAAGTGCCTTATGCTCACCAAGATGCATTTATTTGATCAAAAGTCTGGATAAAAAAGTGTAATACTATGAAATATTATTATAATTTAAAATAACTATTTTCTATTTTTAGATATTTTAAGATGTAATGTATTTCTGTTATGGTAAAGCTGAATTTTCAGCATCATTACTCCAGTCTTCTGTGTCACATGATCCTTCAGAAATCATTCTAATATGCTGATTTGCTGCTCAAGAAACATTTCTTATTTTTATCAAAGTTGAAATGTGTTTCGCTGCTTAATATTTCTTTGTGGACAAAGTGTTCCCTTTTTCTGATTTTTTTGATGAATAAAACATTTTAGAAGAACATTTATTTATTACTTTAATAAGTCATTACTTAAATTTTTGATCAATTTAATGCACACTTGCAGAATAAAAATATAAATTAATTACAACAAACTTTTGGATGGTAGTGTATTTCATCAAGTTACTTTTGATTCCTTCCTTTGCATCCAAAAAAATAGTGTTTGTCCCAATCCAGACCATCTCTTACACATTTTCCGACTGCTTTCCACCCTGTAAGTTGGTCATGCCACCAACATATCATTGAGGTGCTGTACAGAAACCAGCGCACAGAGAGGGCAGGATGCCCAGACAAACAAAGGCTTTTATGATTTGTGGAAACATAGAGGAAAGAGATCCAAGACATTTTCCCCTTTCCTAGCCTTCAGCAACTACAGCAACAGTCCCTGAAATCTCCTGAGAATATCCCGAATTCTCTCAGTAACATTTGTCCCTCATGAAAACACTGTATTCAATATTGTATGGCTACATATGGTATGTATTTGATGAATCTACGCTTCTGTCCTCACTTTAATGTCACCATAAATTGGCCATAGCTCTTCCCGAAAACAAGGCCAGATTTTTCCGCTTGTATCAGTTGTGGCGTCCTTCACCACGAGAAGCTAATGCTCAGTTACCTCCTCCTCATTACTCCATCTCTCAGCAAGAGTGGCCCTCTTTCCATAGACATTCACCCAGGCATTCAAGGGCAGGGATTGTGAGTCGTAGATTGGAGACACTTTTCATCCCTGCTGCTCTCTCTCTGCCTTCTCTTGTTTTCCCACTCCACTGTGAGAGATTGATGAGACAGGTGCGGCCAAGATCAGACCGGCTGGCAGTAAATCCATGGTACAATCAGCTAGAGGACATAGAGAAAGAAAATACAAAGGAATGGGGATTTATGTCTGGAGTGTCTTGGTTATTTAATGGGACCATACTGAAGTCTCAGCATTATTGATTAATTATTTTAATGAAAACATATTAAGACCTCTGAATCTGATCTTGTTGTATTCTCTGGTTTAGGACGTCAGGCAACCATAATTCTGACAACGTTCTCTGTGTTTGTGCTCCACAGGTAAAAGCAGGCGATGCAGATGGTGGGTCATTTGGGGCCATTACATATTCTATTGGATCCGGGCCCGCTAGTGCTCCACCCAGCCAGTTCACCATCAATAAGGAGACTGGACAGATCTGCACCAGTTTGGCTCTGGATCGAGATGAAGGATCAGACAGTTTTGACTTCACTGTGACTGCAACGGATGGGGTGAGGGAATGAGTTTGTACCTGCCTCTAATAGGAATATTCTGGGTTCAGAACAAGTTAAGCTCAATCAACATTTGTGGCATAATGTAGACTGCCACAAAAAAATTGTATTCAACTTTATGGTGAGGTGCTTACTGTGGAAGTGAATGGGGCCAATTCTTGGAGACCAGAAATGTGAAGCTTATAATTTTATGAAAACATTAATTCATCTGTTAAAATTAGGGTTTTTGAGCTGTGAAATTGTTCTCATCATTTAGAATTTAGATAGATAGATAGATAGATAGATAGATAGATAGATAGATAGATAGATAGATAGATCATTATGAGAAATAATTCATTTGAAGGTTTTTGGTGTTATGTTGTCATGGCAACGAAATTGTAAATATGGGAATAACTACACTTTTTTCAAATTAAAATCATGTCAACACTCGTATTATTTGCACATTGTTTACATCTTTTAGATACACTTATGAAACCATGAGTATTTTAAAACTGGCCCCATTCACTTCTGTTTTTAATAGTAGCTGTAGAATTTTTAAATAAAGCAGAAATAAGAGGTGTAGAAGATTCCATTGAGGTTAGACAGACCGCAAGCATCAAACCACCAGCCTGAAAGAACGACAAATAAAAGAGACTGAGATAAATACTTGAAACAGTTTTATAAACAGTATAGCGCTCACAGGTGTTTACTTTGGGCCTTGATCAGGATTATTTGTTAACTAAAACCAATAAAATTTAATATTAAATTATATTAAAATTGTACATTTTACCTTGGCAACTAACTGAAATAAGTTTTAGTTGTAGCACTAAAATTACTAACCCTAACTAAAACTGAACTGAAACTAAAATAAAAATAAACCAAAAATAGAAAAATAACAAAAGCACACAACAAAATTACTACAATTAAAATTAAAAATAAAGACATAAAAGTAAAACCGAATTCAAAATATTAATAAATACTATAATGGTATCTAAATATTACTAAAATAACACTGGTCTCACTGTAACCAAGATTATTATTATTATTATTATTATTTTGGTAATCAACATTATGCCATAAGCGCTGTTCGTTGGTCTTAAACTCAACACACAATATTGCTTAAAGGGCCACATTGTATGTAAGGTGTTTGAGAAACCTGTTTAATTTGAAAAATTATGCACTGCAGCTTTGAGAGTTGAAAACCTTAAAACTCACTTCAGAAGCATAACGGTTGATTTAAAAAAAACACCATAAGTTCTATCGTGTAGCACCTAGATGCCCAGTCACATGCCCTGCTCAATTCTGTCTTCTCTCAGTTGCCAGTTACAACAATCATCAGCTCTCTAAACGAAAAGGCAATAAAGCGCAGTGTCCCAGGGGCACATTTCTGTACATGCTCAATGTGAAAGCCCGCAGGTGATGGAGATTTACCGCTGATTAAAGAACCGGCTTTCTGACAAGATGCGCGTTAAATATCACGTGCGATTTATCGTGCAGCCCTAATAAAAAGCTTAAACTTAAATGAAAATTTAGAAGTTTTCCCTTGGCAACTACTTGAAATTGAAATAAATAAGGTAAAGGTGAAGTACTAAAATGACTAAAACTAAAACTTAAATAAAAATAAATTAAAGCTACAGTATATATTTATATATGAAAACCTTAAAACTCACTTCAGAAGCATAACGGTTGATTTAAAAAAAACACCATAAGTTCTATCGTGTAGCACCTAGATGCCCAGTCACATGCCCTGCTCAATTCTGTCTTCTCTCAGTTGCCAGTTACAACAATCATCAGCTCTCTAAACGAAAAGGCAATAAAGCGCAGTGTCCCAGGGGCACATTTCTGTACATACACACACTCATGCTATTTCCCTTTATAAGCTGCTAGCAGCGGCCCGCTTTGTTTCTCATTTCATCTATTAATGCAGCCATAAAATGCTGGCTGTGATGAGCGAACAGGCCCACTACACTATATACTACAGCTCACTGGCCCCTCATAACCTGGAAAGGCAATTATATCCCACTGTGAAATTTTCTTCTGCATTATTACACACAATAAATCATCCAGATTGATTAGACAGTAGTGTGACAGTATCTACAATCCCGCTGTTGTTATCATCAGTAAAATGATATGATATTTTCCCGTAGGGAGGCCTTACATCCTCCGCCTATGTGAAGGTGTCACTGGTGGACATTAATGACAACAGACCTACATTCTACCCTGTGAACTACGCCGTCAGCTTGAGCACACAGAGCATGCCCGGGACCTCCGTTGTCAGGGTAACGGCCCACGACCCAGATGCTGGTGCAAATGGTAAACTGACATATCACACTGTCCTTGATGGAGGATCCAATTTCTTTACCCTCAACAAGGACACAGGTATTTCAATTATTAAATTAGATATTTAGGTATTTGGCTTTTTGGTCATTTCTTTTGTGTTCTTCTCATTTTTATTATTATTTTTTTTTCTAAAAATGTATATATAGTGTATATAGTTTTTATTATTTTTTTATTTTAGTTTGTTGTTTTAATACATCAAGTTGAACTAAATGAAATTGAGAAATGTTGACTTGTCATCTAGCTGAAAAAGTTAAAATTTTTTATGTTTTATTTATGTTTATATATTTTATACCGTTTATTTTAAACATAATTTTATATATTTTATTTTAATGTTAGATATTTTATTTTTATTTTATCTCTATCTATCTGTCTGTCTGTCTGTCTGTATATATAAATTAACTTTTATATTTAGGTAATAATTCACCCCAAAATGTAAATTTTGTGTGACTTTGAAAAACCCTTATGACTTTCTTCAAGGAACACAATTTTTTATTTTTTTTAAATTCCAATAAACGGTTGTCAGCTTGAAAAAAGGCTGAGCAAATTTGCTCATCCGTATCCTCATATGTAGTTCTCAGAGTCTTCAGGCCTAATCATATATCTTGTTTAATTCCATTTTTTTCCTGTTAGGTGTGATCTCGCTGTCACGCTCGCTGCATGGAAAGGCCAACTCCGTCATCACCATGGTGATCACAGCACGGGACGGAGGCGGTCTCACAGCACCTGTCAATGCCAGAGTGAACATCAGCGTTGTGGCCGGCTTAGTGGCGCCTCCAGTGTTCGAGCAGGCGCAGTACTTCTTCACCGTGTCTGAGGACGTGCTCCGGGGTACCGAGGTTGGCGTAGTGAGGGCCAGCGGCAGGAATGGTTAGTTTCAGCTATTTCCATGTTGCATCTTCTTGGAATTACCATTATATTAGGTATAAGTAGCCATGTGCTGCTGCATACTTTCACATAGCTCTGCTAACCTCACTGCTGTGGCTCTTTGAAGCATGAATTGGTGTCTGTGAGACAGTCAGGGGTGCTGAAAAGCCTGATGGGGAATATTTTCACTCTCGCTGAGCCAGTTGTGCAAATAGAGCAGCAGCTGCAGCGTGAACTTTATTAAACAGTCACATCCATCACAGATTCCACCCTACCTCATGTTGCTGGAAATTATTATTTGTTGATGTATATTTTCTGATAGCACAGGCATATGTTGGGATGTTTAATGAAAAATGATGGGGAATTCTATAGGATGTACCTATCTGTACTAGGGATGCACTGATATTACAATTCTGGCTGATAATGTAAAGCATGATTCACGTATAGTTGATAACTTATAAATTGCCAGTATTTAAATTTCATAGTATTTTATCTGAATAAATTTTAAATAAAACACTAAAAACTAAAAGTCATTTTAAATGTGAATTTTAAAGTGAATTTAGGCATCACGCCATTATAATGTACAGTATGAAAAATGTATGTTAATTTTGAGATTTGCAAAAGATTACATTTAACGGTGTTATTACAGTATTTTTAACTTAACTTAATAATTGGGGAACAAGTAAGTAACAATTGGGGAAATGTGAAAATAGTGGAAATAGGCATGTACAATTAAGTAACCAATAATACCTGATATTTATCCAATATAATCTGATATAATATATTTTTTAAAGAAATGAATACTATTTCATTCTGCAAGGATGCATTAAAGACTTTTACAATGCATTGTTACAAAAAGTTTCTATTTCAAATAAATGCAGTTTTTTGAGCTATTCATCAAAGAATCTTGAAAAATGTATAGCAGTTTTCACAAAAATATTAAGCAGCACAACTGTTTTCAACATTTATAATAATAAGAAATGTTTCTTGAGCAGCAAATCAGCATATTAGAATGATTTCTGAAGGATCATGTGACACTGAAGACTGGAGTAATGATGCTGAAAATCCAACACAAGAATGAATTACATTTTAAAATATATTAGAATAGAAAGCAGTTATTTTAAGTTATAACATTTCACAAGTTTGATCAAATAAATGCTGCCTTGATGAGCATAATTAAAAATCTGCGTTTGTAACCAAAACGTTGCAGGTTTGAATCACTCAAGGGATGATCCATGAATCATCACCATTGTTTCCTTAAGTTTCTCCAAGAAAACTGTCCTTGTAATAAGTTTAGAAAGTCACTTTAGATTAAATCATCTGCTAAATCACTGCTTATATATCTTATCCCATCTCTTTCTCGCTCCAGGAGTCTCTAAGGATGTCACCTACACTATCTCTGCTGGGGATCCAGATAGTTATTTCATGGTCGATCCAGAAACTGGAGCGCTCAGAACAAGCCTTCCTCTGGACCATGAGTCACAACCCTTTTTCAACTTGGAAATTCAAGCACGCAGTGGTTCCCCTCCAGCTTTTGGAGAGACTCGCGTTCGAGTCACCACTGCAGATGTGAACGATAACACCCCCATATATTTCCCGTCATCGTCTGAGTCTCTGCTCCTACCAGAAGCCACAAAAATGGGTACTGTGGTGTACCGCGTGCAGGCCGAAGACCGCGACTCCGGCCCTAACGGACAGCTGAGCTTTGACCTGATGACGGCCGGAGGGCAGCGCACGTTTGGCATAGAGCGCAGTAGTGGGGAAATCCGGCTAATTGGGAGTCTGTCGTACGACAGCGTACCTCGCTATGACCTCCAAGTGATCGCAAAAGACAGTGGCGCACCACAGCTCAGCGCTACGTTCAGCCTGGTGGTTCACATCCAGGCGGAGAACAGCCAGGGTCCTGTGTTTGACACGATGACCTACCGTGTGGAGCTGAAGGAGAACACACCACTCAACACCAACTTCTTACAGGTCCGGGCGCTCAATAGAGATCCCAACGGAAATGGAGGGTCATCCAAAGGCTCCACACCATCTTCCACACTGGCATACCGGCTCCGGCCTGATGGGGACGCGGCAGGCTTTGGGATTGCCCCGGACAGCGGATGGCTGTTTGTTAAGAGTGCTTTGGACCGTGAAGCCAAGGATATTTACCTGTTAACTGTGCTTGCCACTTCTGGAAGCAGCCAGATAGGGAAGACCGGCAGCGCAACAGTGAGAGTTTCCGTCACTGATGAAAATGATAATTCTCCTCGTTTCTCTCAGGAGAGGGTGTTCTTGGCAGTGAGAGAGAACTTGCCTGCGGGAACTGGTTTCGGGAGGGTGTCTGCTACCGACCGCGACGCTGGTCTCAACAGCCGCCTTACATACAGATTACTCCACACGGACCGCTACTTCCAAATCAATTCCCAAACTGGTGAGCTGGAACACAAACCTGCAAAAACATTTGTTATTAATAACAAATAATGATTATTATCTCCAACAGAAAAGATTCCAGTTTTAGAAAGCAGAAAGAAACAGTGTTTTATTTTGTTTTTTGTTTTATTTTTATTTTATTTTATTTCATTTAATTTCATTCTGGGCATGGTTGAAAATCCCTCTCTAGACTCTAAACTTTTGACTTTTCATCAACTGTTATTTTAGTATTATTTATATACTGTATACTCTTATAAGTATTTATGAATATTATGAATTATATATTATTTTTGTATTTTCAGTATTTTGGTCATTTTTAGTTTTATTATTATTATTATTATTTTTATTTTAGTATTTCTATTTAGATTACATTTATTTTTATTCCGGTTTTAGTAATTATAGTACTTAAACTTAATTTTAGTTCAGTTTTATTTGGCCAAGGCCAAATTTCTAATTTTCATATTTTTTTTAATCTAATATTTATATTTAATTTATTTCAACTTTATTTCAATATACGAAAATTATTTTTTAAATAGTTTTAGTTGACAATAACTACACTGAAAATCATTTGCAGCATTCTAGACTGAGTATTCTGACTAACTTAAACATTTCACGTTTAGGTGAAATCAGTACCAGAGCGGCTCTAGACCGCGAGCAACAGTCTAGTTATCAGCTCATCGTGGTGGTTCAGGACAGTGGTACCCCTCCACGTAGTGCCACCGGAACAGCCCATATCACGGTGCTGGATGAGAACGACAACGCGCCAGCGTTCAGCCACACACAGCCTGGCAGGGAGATTCTCATTCAGGCAAGAAACAGACCGGCACACACTATATTTAAAGCCTTAAATCAGTGTGTCATAACATAGGTGCTTGTGTTTATTAAAGCACAGTTTACACATCATAAAAACATCATTACGTCTGTACATAATATCTTTCAAAAATTGTTTGTGACCTTGGATTTGTTCCCGCTCTTGAAGTTGTTTGTATCGACTATAAGCAGCCAGACTGTGTTGTTTAAAACTTGCTTGATGTTTTCCAGGTTCAGGAGGGTCTTCCTGCCGGTTCTTTATTAGGAACTCTACATGCCAAAGACCCAGATGAGGGAGAGAATGGTACTATTTTTTACTCATTATCAGGTAAGTAAAAGTCTAGAATATTTCATATTTTGGGTTTTGGGTCTTCTTATTGCCAGAGGATGTTATTGCAAAATGGTAAGCCTGTAAAACGTAAACATATGTCCTTACAGTTATCTTTGTGCCCAGTGTGATGTATTGTACGGATAATTATACTACCATATATGTCTATATTTATGCTTTCATTTGGCCTTGCTTTTTAAGGCTCCAGAGCGGAACGTTTCTCCTTGAACCCAAACACCGGAGAGCTGTGCTCCTCTTCCCCCCTGAGGCGAGCTGAAAAGGCAGAGTACAGCTTCACCGTCACTGCCACGGACCGTGGAGCTCCATCTCAGAGCTCTTCAACTGCCTTACTTATACAGGTGAGACTATCCAGGCACTTTTTAAAACATCACTTTCAATGTTAGAATCAAGGTAAGTATGTCTAGTGATGAGGGTACATGTTGGACTTTGGTGCTCATGCAGGAGATGCAGGTTTAAATCTGGCTTCCTAACTCCCTCTCCTTCATAATTTCTCCCTTTTAGAGTCTATATAGTTAAAAACTAAAATGGAAAAAAGTCAAAGCGATGCCAATAGCTCACATTTAACCATATTTGTGTAGCATCAAGCAGTCATTATTTTATTTTATTTTATTTTAGTTTAGTTTATACTTAAACTTTTGACCAGAAACTGAGTGTAACTAAAGTCTTCAAAAATTAACAATGTTATTATATATTATAGTACTATCTACTATTTAGTATATATTCTATTAAAGTCTTATTCATAAATATTTTAGAATTAGCTTTTATTTTAAGATTTTCAGTTTTTAGTTTAATTAGTTTTTTTTAGTAATTTCATGTAATTTTAGTTGAAGTCATTTTGTTATGTGCTTTTGTCATTATTTTATTTAATTTTATTTATTTATTTATTTTTATTTATTTGTAATTTTTATTTTATTATTTTATTTTATTTTATTTTCTGCCTGTGCAAAACTTTCTGAGAAGTGTTGTGTGTGGTTGCCAAGGTGCCTGGAGTGTTTTTAGCATGTTTTGGCTGGTTGCTTCAAGTCATAAGACTACCCTTAATTAATTTTTTTTTAGATAATCTGCCAACATTTTTAAATCTTGCTGCATGAGCATCAATATGGACAATCGTCTTTCACTGTGCCAAACTATCATCATACTTACAGTCCCCTGAGCTGTGGTATCATTATTCAAGCAGGGAAATGAGCTGTGACCCAGAGGCCAGCTCCTGTCTATGCAAACGCAAACACCTCAAAACTCCCAGGATTATTTCCTGTTCCAGAGGAACATACTGTAACACAAAACCCTGTATTAATCCCAAAACTCAGCTTGGAACTGCGTGAATCAGACATTTCAAACTATATCCTTGACAATAGGATAATTTTCATGGCTTTTTATTCCAACGTAAAATAATTTGTATTCTAAAGAGTTTGTTCTCTGCAGAATGATTCTTGCCAGTTCTCTTTTGTAGCGAAACATCTTTAGTGCTTTTACAGATGTGATTTCAAAAAGGGAGTTGGCGGCTAATTGTAGAGTGTGCGGTTGCATGTGATTTCTGTTCTCCCTGTTTGTATGGGGAAGATGAGAGTGAGGGAGGAGTGGAGTGAGAGAGAGAGACAGAGGGAGAATGCACATTTGAATCAAGTGTTCCCAGATGGCTCTGATGAGGCCCAGCTGTGGTTCCCCATGATCAAACGGAAAGCTGCAAACCTCGGTAGCGCTAACGCCGATATGCTCGCACCACAGAACCTTGCACCGTAGCAATCTCAAGATAATATTTTACATACCATCAGTAATGCCAGCTTCATTTTGAAAGTCCAGTGTACTTTGCACCTAAAAGAGAGCCAAGAAATGGATCAGCGTCAATCCTTCTGTTGCTTTCCTTCCTGTGATCCAGTATGTGTGTAGTGTTTTGTTTTACATGGGGATATTAGTATGAAAGGCTTCACCTGTCAACCATTTTCCAGCTTTTACTGTACTTCAAGGACTTAGGAAATGATATCACGGGCCTTTAATGTTGTCAGACAGGTTCACTCCATTTTATTCTTTCAGCATTGAAAGAAGTCTTTTATGGTAACCAAGGCTGCATTTATAAAACTACAGTAAAACAGTAACATTGTGAAATGTTGTTATAATTCAAAAGAGCTGTTTTTTATTTAATTTTTTTTTACAGTGTTATTCCTGTAATGGCAAAGCTGAGTTTACTCCAGTCTTCAGTGCCACATGATCCTTCAGAAATCATTCTAATATCCTGATTTGGTCTCAAGAAACCTTTCTTATTATTATCAATGTCGAAAACAGTTGTGCTGCTTAATATTTTTGTGGAAGTTTTTTAGAATTCTTTGATGAATGGAAAGTTCAGCATTTATTTGAAATAGAAATCTTCTCTAACATTATAAATGTCTTTACTGACACTTTTTGTTACATAGTTCAAGGAGGTGTATTGTAAAATATACTAGTTGAGCTTAAAATGTAACTAATGTATCTTCTGAAATCTTGGTGTTCCCAATCTGTAGGTCATTGGCTCCACAAGGACTCCTCCAAAACCCAACACCCTATCCATGACCCTCAACTCAGTGGAGGGAGCCAAGCCAGGCTCTGTTATTGGCTCAGTTAGAGCACATGACCAGCGTGAAATGACCTTAAACGGTCAGGTGACCTACCTTGTAGTGGGAGGCACAGATCATGAAGGAAACTTTATGGTTGACCGTCTCACAGGAGATGTTTACTTGGCTAGAGAGTTGGATTATGAAAAAGGGTCACGGTATAGTCTACAGATCGAAGTGGACGATTTCTCCAAGGCCTATCCAAGCACTCACATGGTTCAGTTGGAAATCAACGTGCAGGATAGTAATGACCATGCACCAGAGTTTCCAGAAGATCCAGTCACTATTGTTATTCCTGAGAACATACAAGCTGGTTCCTCCATTTACACCTTCCAGGCGGCTGATAAAGATGGCAGTGGACCCAACAGCGAGATACGTTATTCTATCCAACAGCGGTGGCCTGACATCCCAGACCTCTTTAGTCTTGATCCTGTCACGGGAGTCTTAAAACTGAGCCGAGAGCTGGACCATGAGGAGACCTCCAGCCTGTTCCTGGTGGTCCATGCAATGGATTCAGCCTCGGACCCCAATCAGAGACTCTGGGGATCGGTGACGGCACGAGTGTTCGTCACCGATGAAAACGACAACGCTCCGATCTTCAGCTCCCCGACTGCTGTTAGTGTGATGGAGGACCAGCCGGTGGGCTTTGTCCTGCTTTACGTCATTGCTCGGGATGCGGACCAGGGCGAAAATGGCCAAGTGTTCTATAGGATCCAGTCAGGAAACACGGCAGGGCGGTTCGGCCTCAGCCCGAACAGTGGTAAGAATCATTACTTTGCTCTATTTGAAAAACATCTCTTTCTCACACCACGCTGCTTTATGGGCCATTCACTCAAATCCAGAAGTAATTTAGCAGAACAGATCATTTACTTGAACGGTTATTCATGGGAGTGCACTTTGATTTTGCCCCATCGACCGCACCTCCTTGATTTGGCGTTGGAAATATGCATGTATTAGTTTGAAATTCCTCCCATTATCCAAGAATACGACCATTTACAGCTCACGCAAAATTAGATTAAATAGACAAAGTCACCTAATCAACTGAACAGCTGTAGTCGATTTTCCTTCCATTATTGTCAGATGGTTTATGATGTAGGTTAGTGTTTCATTTCTGTTCTAAATAAGGTGTATACTATATACTATGTATATAAAAGTTGGGTTGAAGCACACAATAAAGTCACAGCTGATATTAGCCAGACACTGAGAAGAAAGTCTTCAAACTCTTTGGACACTTTAAGTAGGAGGTCTAGAGATGGACGTTAAGTACAAAACCAGAGCTACCGTATTCAGAAGCAGAAGCCAGCTCAAACATCTCAATGATGTGTTTAAAACTAGAGTGTTTGGTGGACTATAAATTAAAAAAAAAGGAGACCGCACACAGACTTCTCACAAACACACAATAATATTTCGCAGTCAGCAAGCAGTCAGGCTGCCATATCGACCACAGGGGTGTGTTTATCCTAAATGTGACCCTCGCCTGGGGTCTTGCTCATGACAGCATTGCAGAGAGGTATAGCTGGAAAGGTTCAAAATGGAATCATGACAACAGCTTTCTTCCTTGGTCTTCATACCAGAAAGTCAGCAAAAAGCTTCATTCTCAAATTCCTTATTATTCCTTATCCTTAGTGGAGGAGCTAAATTAAGGCGAAAAACGGAAAAGGAATACAGCTCAAATGAATTTCAGAGTGTAGTTATGGATATTGTATTTGACTTCTATGTTGTATGAGCAGTTTTATGTTCACATAGGACCATCAAAGATGAATTAGCCCCTGAAGCAATGAATGAATATACAGATAAATAAAACCAAAAACTTCCAATATGCTTAGAGAACGGTAGCACCCATTCTTCTCAGTGGCAATTTCTCAGCTGGCACATGTATTATTTTATTATATTAAACATAAATAATCTGTATAAATAATAAATAAATGTTGAAGCTGAACTACTAAATTACTAAAAAATAAATAAAAATAATTTAAAGCTAAATAGAGAAAAAATGACAACTTAAAAAAATCTTAAATATTAATATTAAAACTTAAAAAAATCTGCATGTATATATTTATATAATAACATATTATATTATATTACATTTAATAATACATTTTTTTATGTTGCTTGCTGAAAAAAACAACTACCTTTACATGGCCATTAATGGAGAAAAATGCTTTTTATCCACACAATGGTGTACAGTAGTTATGGCATCCTAAGCTAGCTGCCTAAGCTAACCTACCAGCTAACTTTTTTTTAGATATGCACTGTAGTAATATCATGGTATCATTCAATATTATGCTGTATAGCATCAATATGGTACTACAACAGTACTTTTTCTAAAGGTAATCTCATCAGTATTTGTTGTGGTGGGCTATTTTAGTCACAAATGAACTTCTAACCTCAGCAGAGCAACTGATTTGCCCAGCCATATTCATGTAGAGCTTTAAGATAGTGTTTGGCATGTGCGTACATAATGAAATATTACAAATATGCATAGTATAAAACAACAGCTTCCTGACCTCGGTCACACGTCTCCAGCCACAGGGCAAATGATCACGAGGCCATCTGCAGCAGATTTCCAGATGTTTTTCTCTTCCCCTCTTCTCCAGGCTCTCTCTCCATTCTCAAACCTCTGGATCGTGAGGAACAGGAGAGCTACAACCTCACCATTGTCGCTGAGGATCATGGGATACCTCAGCATTCCACCACTCAGGTGCTGTCCATCCAGGTGATTGACGTGAATGATGAAGCACCATGGTTTGAACGTAGCGAATTTGAAGCCCAAATCAAAGAGAACCAGCCAGCAAGAACAAGCATACTCAAGGTCTCCGCCTCAGACCGGGATCACGGTGAGGAATAGTCGATTAATTCCTGCAGTAATCCATGTGTTAAATGTGCCTTTACTTCTAAAAAGAATCACCTGCATTTCGGGGTATTCCAACCTTTTAGAAATTCATGACCTGTGTCTGAAATCTTCGCCATCTGGTTAAAGCAGTTATGTTGTGTTGCGGTGAGGGCAGTGGTTTTTTTTAACACTTCCTGTGGAGGGTATGTGGGACTCATTCTCAGCCCCCTGGGCTCAGTGAGAGAGTATGAGAGATTGTAAAGACATTCTTCAGGGAGCTTTAATTGAGTAAGCAGGTGCTCGTGCCAAAGCTCACTGACTTTGCACGCAATCTGGCACCCGTATGTCTTTGGTCCACACTTAACACTTGTGTGGACCACGACTCGGGCTGAATCAGCAAAATGAACTACTAATGAAACCAGTATTAAATCTAAGATGAAAAGGTTTGAACCTGGATATTTTATGACATGTTACTTCTGTTTTAATTCACATCAGGTTGTTCACTTCCTGTACACCTTCTAACTCAGAAAGGAAGGGCAGACTACTCGTGTATTTACTCTGCACTTTGTGCTAATTTTCAGTATTACCTACTACATTTGCCACTTGATTGAATACTGTGTCCCACAATACAATGCACCTGATTTGATCTATCATTTAGAAATAATATTACTATCATTAAATAATAATATTAACCATGATTTTTAACATCTCTCTTTTGACTTGTTATTTGATCTGACTGCCAAAAGGCATTTTTAAATAAAAATTCCCAAAAATATTAAAATAAAAGTTAAATAACATATTTAGGTAAATTATTACTATTTAAATAATAATACATTTTTATAAAAATGTATTTAATTTGTAATTTATTTGTAATAACTAGATGCCACTCATATGCAACATATGAGTAAGGACAATGTAGTATAAAACAGTTTGAAAGGTTTCACTTTCAACTCAAAAATAGTTGGTAATGTGCAGTGTTTACTGTGCAGTATTCAGTAGCCAGTTTGCTAGTATTCGATTCTGATCATTATTGATTATATATTTCTGTTTTTGTTGCAGGCACTAATGGCTTGGTGACTTACGGTGGTGTGACTGAGGATGGATTCACAATTAATCCAGAGACGGGTGTGATATCTGTCACTCAGGTTCTAGATAGAGAACTTCAGGACCACTACACTGTAACAGGTACATAAACACAGTCAGGATCTGCACATAATATGGCTGAAACAGTGTTATTTTAGGATTATTTATTGACTGTTATAATATTTATTAATATTGAATTAGCTTTTATTTTTATTTCAATTATTTTTATTTTATGTATTTTAATTTTAG
The DNA here is from genome assembly GCF_001515605.1 of Sinocyclocheilus anshuiensis. Classification (NCBI taxonomy): domain Eukaryota; kingdom Metazoa; phylum Chordata; class Actinopteri; order Cypriniformes; family Cyprinidae; genus Sinocyclocheilus; species Sinocyclocheilus anshuiensis. Next base: position 1,647,870 of record NW_015546133.1, on the reverse strand, counting down.
TTCATTTTTAGTTTGGTTCTGTGCTTTTATTTATTTTAATTTTTTTATTCGTTTTTTATTTATATTTTTATATAATTTTAGTTTTAATTTAAGTTTTAGTAATTTTAGTGATTCAACTTAAATAAAAATCTGAAATTTGCCTCGGCAAATGACTGAAATAAATGTTTTGTTTTAGTTTTTTCATCTAATATTTATTTTATTTCAGCTTTATTTAAATTACCGAAAACATTTAGTTTTAGTTTTGGTTAACAATAACAACACTTGCCTGAATATGGTTATATTATTATTAAAATATTATTTTCTCTAATTATAATTTCTAATATTATTAAACTTAACAATCCTCTTTATATCTTGTCTTTGCAATAGTGTATGCAAAAGATGGAGGCATACCCCCTAATTTTGCTACGGCTAAAGTGCACATCACAGTGCTGGATGAGAATGATAATGCTCCTGCTTTCGGGCAGCAGCATTACAATCTGGAAGTGCCTGAGAACCAAGAGCCCGTGGAGCTGTTCACCCTCAAAGCCACAGACCTGGACACTGGAGAGAGTGGACGACTGGAATATAAGATCACTGGTAAAACATTTTGGATATTTAGATTGTATGTATAGAGGTACATGTAGAAGAGCTTCTACAGTGAATTACAAACCATATTTAGAGTCTTTAAGTTAAAACACACTGCATTTTGAATTATATGTGGTCAAGGCATGTTACTGTTTTTGTTCACATTGCAGGCTTGTTTCTTATGAAAAGAAGATCCAATCTGCTTGATTGTTAACAAATGTTGTGTCTGTGTGTTGCAATTCTAGCTGGTGACCCAGATGGTGACTTTAGACTTGATGTTTTTTTTGGAGCTCTGTCTACCTCAAGACCTCTGGACCGAGAGCGGAAGAACAGTTATTCTTTGAAAGTGGTGGTTCAAGATCACGGGAGCCCCTCTCTGAGCAGCACAGCCACTGTGGACATCTCAGTCCTTGATGTAAACGACAACAGCCCTAAGTTTGGAAGCAGTAGCTACACCGTTGATGTCTCAGAAGATGCTGCTGTAGGTTCGTTGGTGTTGGATGCGACAGCCACAGACGTGGATGAAGGTGAAAATGGCCAAATCTTATACTTCCTTAGTCAAGAGGCCAAAGGTTCATTCACAGTACATCCAGACACGGGGCGGATCACTACCGCAGCACCTCTGGACCGAGAGAAAAGAGCTTCTTACACCTTCCAAGTGTATGCGGTTGACCTGTCACCTGTTGCACCCTGCAACACCACAGCCCAGGTGACCGTTACCATCCTGGATGTCAACGACAATGCACCATTCTTCATCCAGGACCCGCTGATTATCAACGTGTCCAGTGGAAGTGTGTCCACGCATCAGGTGGTGGCCACCATGAGAGCAGAAGATAAGGACTTCGGAGCCAACGGGTCAGTGTTCTACCGGTTTGCAATGCCAGTCAGAGGATTTGCTATTAACTCACTAACAGGGGAGATCCAGACCACCGAGAAGCTCCAGACCCTGACGCAAACCCAGAGCACCCTCATAGTGGAGGCGATGGACCAGGGCAGTCCACCCCAGTCTTCTCTAGGGGTGGTGATCGTCTATGTGAAGGAGCAAGATTACAAGGGCATTCGATTCTCTCGCACCACCAGAGATGTTAGCATGCAGGAGAATGCAGCTAAAGGTAAGCAGAGAATTGACAGTAAAAATTATTTAAAAAATTAGCGTGCTATTAGCCTGGAAGATTTTTATTGTTATAAAAAGCTACATTTTTTTCCTTGATAATATTATCATTTTATAAAAGAAATCACAATATAAAATATAAATAATGATGAAAAAAAGATGATTAAAGTCAACATCAGCATTATTTTACTTTCTTAATACATGTTTCTGGTCATATTATTATTAGAAAATAGAAAAAAATTGTTGTAATAATTCATTAAAATAAAATCATTTTTGCTGTTGTTTTAGCTGACGTCATCACAGCCAAGCACCTTTATGACTGGGAAAAAATAATGTTAATCAACCTATTTTAGATAATTACATTTGTGTGTGTGTGTGTGTATACAGTGGTGTGAAAAAGATTATAAAAATTACTCAAAATGAATGCAACTTTTTTATCTTTTTTATAAAAATAATAATACTTTTTATAATAATTTAACTATAATTTAATTCCAGTTAGCATTAATGTAATACAGATTATGACAATAATAGAAAATGACAGATCTGAAAAAAGATTTCTTACCATTGGGACACAAGATGCCATTTTTCATGATCCGATCAATTCCAGTTGGATAATATTACTGTAGGCCCCACCCTACTTTTTTACTTACTTTATTTATTTAAATCCTTTTTCAACAAAACACATTACAAATTTCTATAAGCAAAATGGGTTGAAAAATCCACTTCATGTTGACTTTTAATGCAAACAATTATCAACTTTCATTAAGTTACGTGTATAAAGGGGTCATATGATGTTGCTAAAAAGAACATTATTTGGTGTATTTGGTGTAATGAAATGTGTTTATG
>NW_015546133.1:1625310-1644140 GCF_001515605.1 Sinocyclocheilus anshuiensis | reverse complement strand
ACAGTCCTCCATAAAATGCGCTGGACACATCTGAATATTTGGGTTGAACTGTTCTGGAACAGTGTTGTAAATACAACTTAACCACTGATTTCTAGTCGTGTCCTCTGTTGGAAGACCAAACAAAGTAGTTTCACATTCACGACGAAACACACGGCGGTCTAGAGTGAGTGGAGGCAGGGGGCTAGATTGAGGAACGGCCGGGGGCTTGAGAACGGCGCAGCCGGCGGATTCGACGAAGGAGCGTCCGGGGGGCTTGCGCTTTCACAACGAAACACACAGCGCCTTCACGACATGGCAGCAGCAACTATACTACAGCGAGAATAAAAGTTACGCCTTCTTTCTTTGCGTGAACATTTGGGCGGCGTTATGCAAATCTTCCCACATAGTGACGTAGATATGTGGGGGCGTGTTAGAACGAGCCGTTTTAGGTAGGCGTGGTTGACTCTTAACTTTTATAAAGAATATCTCTTTGGATTTGAGACTTTAGTCTTTGCAACTTTACAGATCTTCTTTATGCACCAAGAGCTTGTAACACTTCAAAGAGAAAGGAAAAATTGAAATCGCATCATATGACCCTTTTAAAACCCATCTTCTCACAGTGCATTGCAAAAGTATAAAAACCTTTTTTATTATTATAACAAATCCTAAACTAAAAGCTGTTCTTTGTGGTATCTTCATTTCAAAGCACTGGCATGAGGCAGTTGAAAACTTCTGCAGTGAACTGCATGATGAAACTGCAGCATTGTATTTCAGCACTCACTGGCACAGTCAGTTTAGTGAGGCACTGATAGCCAATCCATCAGTTTAAGTGAGTGTGGCAGAAGAGTATTGAGTTTTTTGTGTATTTTTCCGCACAGGCACTGCAGTCGCCCAGGCTCAGGCTCAGCACCCTGACGGCACCCGTGACGGCATCACTTACAGTATCTTCAGTGGGAACAAATACCATTCCTTCAGCATCAGCTCCAGTACAGGTCAGATGGGAAACCCGTGAAATATGAAAACAGTTTGAATTTTGACAAGATGCATGCATAAACTCATCAGAAAGTTGAAAAATAATATTGATTATTTACAATGCCAGTGAGCTGACCTACTTCACTGCATTATTGGTGCTTTCATAGGTGAAATCTGGGTACAGAGCTCAAATGGCCTGGATTTTGAGGACACGCCAAGACTCCGTCTAGTGGTGAAGGCTGAAACTACATCCTCAAACTCCTTCATGGCTGTCAACCTAATTCTTCAGGATGTGAATGACAATCTACCCAGATTCCAGCTGCAGAACTATGTGGCTTATATGCATGAAGCACAGGGCTATGACTTTCCCATCATTCAGGCAAGTGGTTTCTTATTTTTTTGGTATTTCTAAAAGGTCAAAGGTCATTGAAAACATACTGGGAAAAGTATTGAAACAAAAATGTTTTACAGATCATTTTTTTTTACACAGTAAATTTTGCAACACTAGCCAATCACAGGAGAGTTAAGAACATTTGCCCTTGAAAATTATATTATTGTTGTTAACCATACAAACCATTAAATTATTTACCTGTTTCTGACTTAACATCAGTAACTGTCAGATTTAAACCATGCATTATGTTGTAGTTCCTTATAAAGTTACCAAAAATTTGTACTCAAATTTAGCACCTGGAAAGTGTTTATTTCGTACCCTGTTTTCGAATACATTAGGTTGTGGCAGAGGATGTTGACCAGGGTCAGAATGGTCAGGTGACTTACTCCATTGAGTCTTCGAGTCAAAGTGGCCTTTTCAAGATTGACCCTCTGACCGGCAGCATCACAACCACGGCCATTATGGACAGAGAAATCTGGACACAGGCACAGTGAGTGTATATCATGTTTGCTGTGCTTGTTCAGCCAGTGAAGTCAGTGCTGTGCCGGTCTTTAATTTCCTTCTGTTCTGTGGAATGTAACTGTCCTTCCAGCGTTATTTACTTTGTGTGTGTGATGTGTTCAAGCCCTTGTAGTTTTTTTACCTTATGTTTTTTGTTTCTAAAATGTTCCCCGACTCCTCTAAAGCTGTGTGCTTTTAATTTACTACATTTTTGGTCTGTTAGTGCTTTTGGATTGTTGTACGAATGCTTTTTCTGAAAACAGAAGACATATTTTGTTCTCTCTCTCTTGATCCCCAAAAGAAACTGAACAGAAACATCTATCATATGATGTATGTTAGGAAAAATGAATCTAACTCTTTATTTTATCTCATTTGAATCAGGCTGGTGATAAAAGCCACTGATCGTGGCAGCCCTAAACTAGTAGGCACTACCACCATTACAGTGATTATTGTCGACCTCAATGACAACAGTCCCACCATCCCAGTGCCACGAGAAATTAGAGTGCCAGAAAGTAAGTGAACTAACTGGTGACCTTCAACTTTTTAACCTTGAAAGACATGATATCAAGCACTTTTATTATTGTACTTGTATCTGAATGTTGTGTCCTTGCTTCCCACTTACAGACTCTCTTATCGGTACTGAGATCACCCTGGTTACTGGAAATGATGTGGATTCTGGCCCAGTGCTGTCTTACTCTTTGCAGCTGGATGCTTCATCACAGGGAAAATTTGATATCCATCGTTACAATGGCCGTGTGTCTCTGACAGCACCACTGGACTTTGAGGAGAGGACATGGTACACATTGACAATTCGAACTTCAGATTCCAAGCACCAGAGTGAAGCCAATTTAACTGTGTTGGTGGAGGACATAAATGATAACGCTCCTACTTTTACACAAGATCTATATCAGGTGATTTTTTTTCTTTCTACCATTTAAAGTATTTTAAAACAATGCCTATCTCTGGGATTAATGAAGGTTTATTGGCTACATCATTCTCTATAGTATTATTAGGATGGTAAAATACATACATTTATTAAAGAATAAATATACATGCAGTCTTTCACACCAGAATAAAGTGTGCTGTTGTCATTACGCATTTAGCAGATGCTTTTATTCAAAATGACATCACTGTGAATACAAGAAAAAGCATGCCAAGTAACAGCTGCTTTGTTGACTTTGGTTTCCAGGTAACACTTCCAGAACATTCTCCATCAGGCAGTCCCGTTATCACAGTAACAGCAACAGATCGAGATTCAGGAGAAAATGGAAAGGTCACCTATCGAGTGGTGTCTTCATCGAGGGACGGGTTTTACATTGATTCTAAAAATGGTATAAGCCTAGTGTTTATACTAAGCATGTTGATCGCTTTGACAGTGGCTATTTACACAATTGAAAGAATGTATATGTTATTTATATAAAGTGTGAATAGTGGTAGATAAATATGCACTAAGTATAAGTAGCAACAGGCATCTTGTTTACAATAAGTGCAATTAGTAGTAGATGCTATTTACATAAAGTGGTGTGTGGAGTTAATGAAAACCGCCTCTACCAACAAGGTCAGCAGCACTTAGTTTAAATAGCCATAGCCTCTAGTTTTAGCATATAGTTTATATTTAAAGCATTAACATTGTAGTAAAAGCACTTCCAATGTCTTTACAGGCACACTTTTCATCAGACAGAAAGCAGAATTTGACCCGGAGCAGCCCTCTGTGTGTGTAGTCATTGAAGCTCGTGATGGGGGGTCTCCACCTCTGTCATCTTCTGCTACAGTCCAAGTTCAGCTGATAGACGTCAATGATAACGCCCCCATATTCCACCAGTTGGAGTACAAAGCCACAGTGTCTGAGGACCAGTTACCTGGAGCCACCATCCTGACATTAGAGGCAGTAGATGGAGACCTATCTCAGGAAAACTCTGGTTTTGATTTCGCAATTGCCAGTGGGAATGTTGGAAATGCTTTTCAGATTGAGAGCAGCGTTCGTTTCATAGAGGGCCATGGCTTCCAGACCGTAGGAACCCTGATCCTGGCGGAGCTACTGGATTTTGAGGCATTGTCACGCTATAACCTCACCATTGCGGTCTCGGATCGTGGTGTTCCTCAACGTAGCTCCAACGTACCAGCCATCATCACAGTCACTGATGTGAATGACAACCCTCCTGTCTTTGGCAGAGCTGAGTACATAGTGTCTTTGAGTGAAGGGGCAGCTGCTGGTACAGAAATCTTACGTGTGACTGCAACTGATCCTGATTCAGCTCCCTATGCAGAGGTCCAGTACAGCATCAGCTCTGGAGATGAGATGAAACTCTTCTCTGTGGATCAGTGGACTGGGGCACTGAGGCTTCAAAGGCCTTTGGACAGAGAGAGACAAATTTCTCATGTTGTTATAGTACAAGCCTCGGATGGCCATGGTAATTTTGCCTTGGCTCCTATTAGTGTAGAGGTAAAAGACATCAATGACAATAGACCTTACTTTCCCATTGCTACATTAACGGCCAGTATCCGTGAGAACCAGCCGCCCAACTCTGCTGTGACTGTGTTACATGCAATCGATTATGATACAGGAGTTTATGGACAGCTTAAGTATTATTTGATGGACCACTCTGGCCTAGGAAAAGACCTCTTCTTTGTGGATCCAAACTCGGGAGAAGTTCGTACCAGGCAAATATTTGATTTTGAGAAGGTGAACTCATTTAACTTCATTGCTTTGGCTGTGGATACAGGCAACAACTCTGCTACTGTCACAGTGCAGGTCTATGTAACAGGAGAGGATGAGTATGATCCAGTTTTCACCACTTCAGACTTGTCCTTTGAGGTACCAGAGGGAGCCAAAAAAGGTCAGAGCATCGGGCAAGTACATGCCAAAGATGAGGATGGTGGGGTGGATGGAATTGTACTCTACTCCTTCCCCAATTCCTCTCCTTATTTTGATGTGAATAAGACCACCGGTGTAATCTACCTAAAGATGGACAGCTCTGGCAGCTCAAGCGGAGGGAGTCGCTCGAAGAGGGAAACACGCCTAATGACTATGGATGTGACTGCCCACAGCCCTCTTGATACCTCAAGAGTAGCTTCCGCTCAGGTCACCATTGACGTAACCAACACCTCCTTTGGTCTTGCTACAGACTTTAACATTCTCCTTGTGAGCATAATTGCTGCCTCTCTTGGAGTAATAGTCTTGTTAGTCATAATTGCTGTGGCCCTTTATCTAGTGAGATCAAAGCGCAAGAAGAAAGGACAAGACACTGGGAATAGTACCGTGTCTTCAGGCACAGCTTTGCAGAAGTTGGATGAGTCTAAACCCGCAGGGGGCGACAGGATCTATCATCAGGCGCTTCCTGGATACGCAGGTGATGAGGAAGGAACTGGTGGAGGCTCCTACACTCGAGGAGGATCCCTAGATCCTTCTCACTCCAGTGGACGGGGATCTGCTGAAGCAGCAGAGGATGACGAAATCCGTATGATCAATGAGTACCCAAGAGTTGCAAGCATCACCTCCTCCATGCAAGAGCACATCTCCGCCAGGGGCCCTGATTCAGGTATTCAGCAGGATGCGGACCAACTCTCTGATATTTCTTGTGAACCAGGGCCACTTGATGCAAGCCAGTGGTTCAAAACTAAGAAACTTGGGAGCATCAGTGGGAGCCTCAGTGGTACCCTACTCTCTGGTCAGCTCCCAGTGTACAGAGATGAAGGTGGGGGCTACCTTGGAGTAGGTCGTGGGTTAAATATTTCCCAGCCGAAAGATTACGCTTTCCCTGAGGATGGTAAACCTTCGGTTGATGGCTCCCTCACAGCCATAGTGGCAAGTGATGAGGAACTGCGAGGCAGCTACAACTGGGACTACCTTCTCAACTGGTGCCCCCAGTTCCAACCCTTAGCCAGTGTCTTTACAGAGATTGCCAGGCTAAAAGATGAAAGCTTACCTCCCAATAATCCACGCAGACCCTTGCAACCCAAAGTTAAGACAGATCCCAAGCCAAGAATTGACCCTCCACCCCTCATTACCTCAGTGGCTCATCCAGGAGCCAAATCTGTTCCACCTAAACCTGCCATATCACGAACGTTCCACCACTTAGCATCCCTAAGGCGTTCACCTATAAGCCATGAGGGCTCCATCTCCTCAGCAACCATGTCTCCAAGTTTCTCCCCTTCACTGTCCCCACTTGCTGCACGGTCCCCAGCTGTCTCCCCATTTGGTGTCACTCAAGGTCCCTCAGCCTCCATCATCAGCACCACAGAGCACTCTCTGGAGCACAGTGATGAGGCTGAGGTGAGGATTTAAAGCAACATTGTACTCCATTTTGTGGAGGCCATTTTGTCTTTTGATAAGACATATTAGTCGCTCTTAGCAATGTTGCATACCTGGAAAGGCAGTCGCTCAGCCATGACGGTGACGCAGGTGTCTGGAAACTGAAAGGGTAAAAACATTGTGCAGCAACGTTACCCTTCTTCAGAGCCACCGCAGTGTTGATATAAACAGTTGTGTGTTGCTTTGTTTTGTCTCGCTGGCTGGCCAGGGAGGCAAGACGTTGACTGCTCCTTTTGTTTGTTTCTTTTTATATTGATGACTCAAACAGCTTTGAAACTCCAGTGTTTTGTTAAGTCCATACAAAATAGCTGCTATTGTCATACTTTGTAGACCGCAATGAGAACTCTATAGAAACTCAAACTGATGTCATTATGTATGTTTGTTTATGACTGGGAGATGCTTTTTTTTCTTGCTTTTTTAAAATATTTTTTACAGTGCTATTTACATGTTTTTTAAATGAAGGACTTGCCATTGCTTTGAATGAAGTTCTTATATTTTAGTGATATTCTTTGTATGTATATGTATGCTAGCCGTAATAAGTGTATTATCATTGTATAGTGTCTAGGATCACCATACTGTGCGGTTGTGAAATTTTGTGACACTTGTAATGTGAATGATTGGAAGATTGTTGTATTTTATTATTTATAAACAGAAAACCTGAAAGTGTTGAAACTTCCCATGTTGCATAGTGTTGTGTTATAGGCCTTTGAAGTTGTATTGTCCCTTTCCCTTTGAACTAGAATGTTAGCATCTTAGCTAATTTATTGTAAAAAAATAAATAAATAAAAGACAGGACCATACTTTTTTTCGGCTCACCTGGACCTTTCAGGAAATTGGTGAAACCTCAAAATCTCTTCTCTATGTAAATAGTTTCTTACATAACAGCAGCTCTGTTACACTGTTTCTGTGCTGCTTTTTTTGACAATAAAAAAAGTTTTGTATTGTCTACGTAACTTATGGTTGGTTCATTGGTAAATTTAATCTGGGATGCAGTTTATTTACCTTTCAGGATGAAGTGAATCAAATGGACCTTCTTTTGTAATAGGCAGTGAATGTTTTCTGTTTTGAGAAGAAACTTCAGAAGTGTCATGCAATTTTTTTTTTATCTCACAATCTCCTCTGTGGAAAGCGATTTAAGCATTTGAATGACCTTCCAGAGATGTTTTGCTACCTATGGTGCATGCCTGATACCGCAACTGCCTCAAGTGTAACTGGCCCCTGTTTAGCACCCAGAAAAGATGCAAGTAAAAGAGGGGCCTGCCATTTCTGAAGACTGTCTTACACTATTCACTTTAAAAGTTGACATTTAATTGTCTCTCAGTCTGGAAAACATCACTCTCCAAGACGGCTGCCTGCATTCCGGCAGCAGTACAGTATTTCAGTAAATCATCTGTACGTATAAATTAAATATTAAATTCCTACTGATTTATTCCGAATCAAATAGCTATGACTGATTATATTTGCTATAAATGTGTTGTTTATGCAAGGCAATCACTCATGCATACTCATCATCATGTCATGTACCTTTCCAGATGCAATGGACAAAAAATACATGATTTTCATACACTGTCAGAACAATTGTAGCCTGTCACTGAGGCAGTACCCTCGAAAGGTACACCTTTGTATCTTATTTACACTGAAAGGCTGCATATTAGTACCTTCAAAGATACTGCCCCGGGAACAAGCTGTTGTAGTTTTTTCGGACAGTGTATATGAAACTGAAGCGCTGAAACCGAAAAGCTCTCAAGTTTTCTTTGTTTCTACCATATTGAGTTTTCTGATCCCCTGCTGTGAAGTTGGTGTTGGCAGAGATTCATCTCTCCTCCATCTCTGTGCTATGCATGTCTAACTGATTTACACCATCCCAGATATCACGAAGAAACAACAATCTCACTCGTTTGCACAGTCAGTGTCTTATAAACACTGCAATGAGTTGTGTGACCTTTGTATAAACATATTTTATTTATCACTGATATTAACCTTAGTCTGATATAAGCATTGTGATCTGTGGTACATGTAGTATCTAGCTCCCGTTATCAAGTCTAGTTACTACACAGGTTGTACATTTTACTGCTTTCTGCTGTTTTAGGTTGTTTATTCCTTTTTGCAACATTTCAAATTCTCATTGGTTGCATGTTGTCATCTAGCCTTTAGTATACAGTACATGCCTTTTAAATTCTGTATGAATTAGTATAACTATCATAATCTGAGTTTTCCATTTAGCTGTCATTAGATGAGAACCCTGTTTTGGTATGAACACTTTATGGTGACTTGGTAGATCAAAAGACCCCAAAATCTGACAAACGAGGATAGAGTGGATGTATACGACATGCTACAGCATTAAGATCATGGGTATCTCGTAATTTTTTCAGCTCATGGGAAACCATTACAGCTCATATTTGCATTTCACAGACCTTAGTAGTCTAGAATTTTTTCTGTTTGTAAAAAAATATTTTTAGACCGTTTTAGTCAGTCATTATTTAAGTAAAAGGCTGCTGAAGGATTTGGGGCAATTTCTGGTATGTCTTCTCATTTTTCTCACCATCATTTATTGCCAATGCTGTGGTACACTTTTGCAGAATATTTTTAACCTGCTGTAATTTTTTATTCTATTTAGTTTTATAATTTATAAATATTTAATTATTATTATTATTAAATAAAATATATTTTATTTTATTTCTTTGCAACTAAAAGGGATCATCCGGCATATTTCAAGCTTTTCCCATTGAAGATTGTGTAGATAAGAATAATCATGAACATTCAACAGGCAGGTCAACCTGCATTCCACTGTGACATCATCCTCAGAAAGATACATATTGTGTCTGTGAGTCCAAGAGTAAACCTCTGGTTTTGATATTAAACTGCAATGATTTTTTGATTAATAACATGAGATAAATTTGAAAGCGGTTAGTGGGCAGTTTATGCATTTTTAAGATTTATCATTTCTTAAATGCTTTGGTAGAAAAACAAGGGAAGTCTCCATTAGCTGAAGTTGAAAATACACTTCAAAGAAAGATCCCGCCGTTTTAGACTTGGCTATTAAAACAAGTCTGCTATTCCCATCAGGTCCGTAGTAAATTGTAATGATCCCTGCATTCCTCATGGAAAAAATGTCACATGAATCTTTCATTGATTAGAATTGCTCTCCGAAGTCAAAATTACTTAAGTAGAATAGAAACTAAACGGTAAATGTCTCTATGAAATTTGAGTTATGCCAAACATATATTTTGAATTACAGGACCGTCGTTTTGGCTCTTAGATCTTATCATCCTGAGATGCAATAAATTGTTCTTAAAAAGTGCCTGTAAAGTTATCTGTTAATTAAGAGCAGATCTGGCTCGAGCAGAGGGGAGGTTTCTGCATTTTCTTAAATACAACCTCCTCTGTCTTCAATTTTATTAGAGCTGACTGAAAGTAACCCTCAAAATCTGTCCGATTCAGCGGGGACTGCTCAAATTGTTGTGCTACTTTTGCACGTTAACATGTTGCTTTGCTCTTATAACATGTTTTCTGTGTAATCTATCCATTCCTGTCTTTCTGATTGAGGTAGCCTACGTGATGTCTTCGGGTTGCATTGCTTTTATTGCATATCTGATATGCTGGTTCATATTTGCTTTCTTGATTAAGTTGCCTTCCTTCATCCTATTCACACTACCTGGAAACTCACTAAAATAAATATTATTTAATATGGTAATGGTCATGAGATACATATTTTTTACATAGGTTAACTTGGTAGATGTGTCAAAGTGAGGATTTTCCTATTTGGAGATTAAGAAAGATGGAAGAGGAATGAGAAAGGTTATATCAACTTTATAATGCTATGTTTTTTGTTTTTTTTGCTTCAGAAATTCATGCTCGGTATCACTGTTTTGCTTGTTTAAATGTAAAATTAGATTATACCAACGCTGCTGTAAGGAGTGCTTCCTCATTTAGGAGGAGATGTTTGCTGTTTTTCAGCGGTTGTGATCAATGACGCTAACTGAGGAGAGAGTTGGTGCCAAGTGCCCTCTCTCAGGATCTGATAGATCCCATCAACAGCTCCTGATTTATGATAGTCCGGGCTTGAGAGAGAATGAAAGAGATGGAATGAGAGAAGGAAATAGCTGCAGAAGTAAAATACAGTTTGGCTTTAGCTTGGATTAAAGTCAAAAGTGTCATGTCCTCTCAATTGTTTAAGCTAATATGACTTTAACTACAACTTGAAGAAAAAGTTGTAGAATTATTGTAGACAAATAGTCTTTGTCTTGGTATCTGGGAACGGGACAATCTCATTAAAGAGAACATTTGATTGGACAAAAATCTTTGTAGTGCAGAATAAGTCATCAGTATTTTTGCTCTATTTTCCCAGATGTGAAAGACCTTTTAAAGAATTTTTAAATGTGAATGTCTGCTAAAAGTTGTTAGAGTGACACAAGTACACTGAAAAAAAATAAAATAATAATAATTTTGGTTTTCACTCAGAAATTGATAGTAAATTTCACAATTCCAAAAAAACGGCAAGTAACACATTGAATTAAATGTGAAATTTTGAAGTAGAAAAACAGAAAAACATTTTCTTCTAAAACATACTTACAAAAATCTTGTTTACAACTTTTTTTGTTTGTTTACAACTTCACAGCGTATATACGGCATGTGACTTTAAATCTAATAGTCATGGACTAAAAATTTCACAATTTCCAATTTTAATTTATATTAATTTATACAGTACATATGCTACCGTTCAAAATTTGGTGTTGGTAAGATTCATTTTTAAGAAGTCTTTTATGCTCATTAAGGCTGCATTTATCTGATTTAAAAAAAAAGTTTATAATAGCTGCTTTCTATTTTGATATATTTTAAAATGTTATTTATTCCTGTGTTTGTAAAGCCAAAGTCATGTGTTGCTCCTGCTTAGTGTCTTTTCTTTCCCCCGTCTATTATTATAACTTTCCATTTCTGCTGGTTAAAATCAAGGGAGAAGCAGTGAGACTGAATGGTTGAATCAGTTACAGGTTGGAGTCACAGTGTTCAGTAAAACAGCCCCTGTTTTTCCACTCAATTGCTGAGTCACTGCAGGTCTGTATTAGTACTGAGTCACAGGCCTGCGGCTTTAACTCATAATTACATCTCTTCCCGAGGGCTCGCACATCTCCTGGGGTGTCTAGAGGAGATAAACCCGAGAAAACCAAGGGGAAAAAGTAGGATGCTGTGGTTTGACGCTGGAGTCACTCTTGGCAAGAAATTCATATAAATGTAATTTTGTAAAAAAAAAAAAAAAAAAGACTAGCACCATTCAAACTTCTGTTGCTGCATTGTGGAATTAAATAACTCAGCTGTTGTTTTGGATGCAGAGATGTTGAGTTACAAATGAAGATGATTAATGGACATGCTGAAACCAGGATGCTGTCAACATCTTTGTGTTGTAATGAGGCTGTTCATAAACAATTCCCTTCACAGCTCTGACAGATTTTTTTCCACTCAAGTGAATAAATTGCAGCATTTAGAGTTGAGGAGAAGGACTGATTACCTAATGAGCCAAACAGTGTGTGACAGTAACACTATCCCACCTGGTTTTGATTTGTCCACCCTTACTAAATGATCCAGCATTAAAACAAACAAACAAACAAACAAAAAAAAAACTAAAATTTTCTAAATACGTGTAAGACAGCTAAGACTCTGAAAATCTTACATCAATCTTGAATCAAAATGTAGCAAAAAAGCTAATTCAGATATCAGCCTTAATATGGTGTGAGAAAGCAAGATGAATTGCAGTTAAAAGAGGCTCTATATCGGTAAATATCAGAGTTCTCGTCACCTTCTCTTTTGTGTGGCCTAAGTTTACATTAACAGCAGGAAACAGGGTTCACCCATAACCTCTGCAAAGAGCTGCTTCCATTATCAGAGCCTCCTGTTGCCCCTGTTTTCCAGCACTCCCTCTGACAAGACCCATGCTTACTTTTGTGTGCAAAAATCTATTTTCATTTTTTCCCCCTTTCTCATTTTGTTTTCTGACGACATTGCCACAAAGAAAAAGTAAATAGAGCTGAGTTTTTCCTCATTAACTGGAAATAAGATAATGTAGGCTATCTTCTACATGTTTGAAATGTCACCATAAAAATATGTATTTAGTGGACATATTTTGTCATATTTAAAAGGAATAGTCCACCCCAAATGAAAATTTGCTGCTGGTGAACTATTCTTTTAATCATTTTTTGTTTTTGTTTTATTTTGTTTTTGAACGGGTAGAACAACACTTCATTTACCAGAATGGACTGCCTGTGATTTTTTTTTTTTTTTTTTTAATTTTTAACAATTCAGTATAAGTCCTCTTCCTGTTATTCCAATTTAAATTCCTATACTGTGTCTGGTGTGGTGTGACCATTCCTTTCCTTTCTTTCTTTCTTTCTTTCTTTTTTTTTTCTTTCGTATTACAATTGGCATTGTGCTATTGCTATTGCTAAAACACATCAGGAAAGAAAAGCCATACCTTAAATAGTATGTCTTGGACTTGATCTTCTCAGACAGGAGGAAGGTTTAACTCTGGCTCTCGGTTTCCCCTCTCTTTTGGCTAGATGCTGAGATTGTCAGTAAATGTCAGATTGTCAAATTGTTTAAGTCAATGTCACGCTACTGAAGGGGGAAATATTGTTTTTGATAAGATCAGTAAAAGATAAGATAAGATAAGATAAGATAAGATAAGATAAGATAATCTATTGGTAGCTTTCAAACACCAGAAGTAATTACATGAAATTATAGTTCTGAGTAAGACCTAGTAAAATGTAATTATGATCTGTCTGTCTGTTTTTCTATGTGTCAGAGATCAGAGCCTAAACGCCCCCTCAGAGCCATTTGGACATTGAGCCAGAGCTGTTTGGACACAGCCAGAGGTTTAATCTTAATGCTCACATACACACTGACACAAAGCTTTGAGTGAATTCCAATGCACTGCATTTTAAAGTTCCCCTTTAAACTCTCAAAACGAAAAGCAGATAAATCCAACTGAGTAATGATGCAACTGGATGAATTGCCTTTTTTTTGTGAGAATGCTCAAGCATAAATGTATGCCTCAGCATCCATATTAAACATGTGGTTTAACTGTCCCAGATCTTATTCTCTCCATGCATTATTTTCTGTTTTATGACACTGTACAGAGGATGAAGTTGAATCTAAAACGGCTTTTCCAATAAAATCATCATAACATTGCAGTGTTTTGTGCAGAGTTTAAGATGTGTCTAGGTGAAATGTCCTGCATCTTAGACTGTTTTTAAAATCATTCTTGTATAATTATTATGCACACACCTTTTATGATTAGATATGAATTGAGAAACTAAAAGTTAATTACTGATGGTGATAAAAAAAAATTAATAAAGAAATGCAAACACTACCAGTAAATAGCTGACAAATGCTCACCAAAGCTGCATTTCTTTTAAATTGTAATAATATTTGAAAATATTACTGTTTTTACTTATTTTTTTTTCAGGCTTAGTGAGCTTAAGAGACGTCTTTTAAAAACATGAAAACATTTTAATTATTGACTTTTGTGTGTGTGTGTGTGTGTGTGTGTGTGTGTGTGTAAAACCTAAAATATTAAACATTAAACATTCTGAATTCCAGAATCTGGGTTGTGGAGCTCTGAAGTCAACCCAGAGTAGCTCAAGAGCTGCATACTTCAAATGGAAAGTATTCTAGACTATAGTACCATCTGCTTTCATTTTAGAGTACAATTCCACACCTAAATAAAGATCCCTCTTGAACACATTTATTGCTCTCTAACCTCCTCTTGTTACGTTTTTCTTTTCTTCCTTTCATTTTCCTCCTCTACCTCTGGCTATATTGCAGCAGGCACACTGTGATGTGAGAGCTCACCTCTTTCACCCACTGACATGAATAAAACCTGCCCGGTGTCAGATCTTATCACTCCTGTGAAATATCAGGTTTGTTTTTTATTGGTGTATGAATGCTCTGGATTGATTCTCTTTTCCAGTTACTCATTTGATTTAGTTGACTCTTTTGTGTTCCAGTGTTTTATCTAAGTGACAGGACCCAACTTAACAGCTTCTATAAAAAAAAACAGGTCCTAAGGGGGATATAGGAGCAAAGGAGGTCTATAATGTAATGTTTACTCCATGATGTTGATATCAAATAATGGAATATATATATTTTTTTCAGTCACGAACCTGGCTGGGAAATGCTTCAGTGTCTACTCTGAAAGGTGAGATTTGTATTTTTGTTTCCTTAGCTTTTTTCCATATTATTAGCCAAATTAAGCTTACAAAATACACCACTGTAACTGTGAAACTGTTATGTAGCCTAAGCTGGCTAATTTACATTTACAACTTCCCTTATGGAAATTAACCATGGTTTTACTATTAAAAATAAAATTAAATGGTTACTATACTGTAGTTAAACCATGGTAATCACAAATTACACTAACCATAGGCAGGTCTGAACTAAAACATTGCTCGCATGATGCTCTTATGTTCTTGTATGTGCTTACTTGTTTACAGTGCTTTATTTCCATTATCATAAGATGTCCTGATTTGACTGTATTTGCCGCCCTTGATCTCCCGCTGAGATCAACAGGGGGGTTAATATATGGTTAAAATACATTACTAAACTAACCTAAATGTTATTATCTTGTTTTTCATCTGTAATTAAGATAATTCAGGATAGCTGTAGTAGATGATTGTCACTGAGTATTTTCAGTATCAATCACTGTAGATCACATAAAATCAATTGAAATGAACTGATACAGTTGACACAAAGTACTTGTTACTTTAGATCACTGATTTTTTAATTGCAGGCAAGGCAGCATTGTATTGTACCACAAGAGCCCTTGCCCTGGTCCACCTCTGCCTCCCAAATCAGCCCTATTTATGGCATTTCTGGGACATGACGTTGAAAGATGAAGTGGCCTGAACACAAATAAAGGGTGAGCTGAAAACCTCTCATTTTTTTACAAGGTGACGCTTTACATCCTCACGGCACCAGTGGCTCTTCTCTTTAGAAGTGGGTGATTTATTTAACCAACAACATATTTATTTTTCTGTTTGGGCCTTTTGCGAAATTGATTTCCCCCAGAAGAGTGCTGGATTTGACCTGTCTAGTGGTTCCAGACAAACCTCCTCCACACTATCACAGATCAGGTTGCTGGAGAGATCAGACCAAGCATTATACTCGGGAGGTCACAAGAGACTTTATCCAGAGCCCTGCCAACTTGATCAGCCCGCAAATATGATAAACCTTGACAGGAGGAAGAAATGACTCCGTGTTGGGATAAATAGGGAGTTCAACATATAGCCTAAATCCATTCATTCATCTGAAGTCTTCAAGAGGTTTATAGGGTGGGGTGATGGGGTTTAGTACTGAGCTGTACTGGATCATGCTCAGAAAAAAAATAATCTGAATGTAAAGGTTAAAATAAAAAGGTTGCTGGGAAAGGTAAAGACAAAAAGGGGCGCTGACTTTTAAAGTCACGCGATCTGAGATAAATAGACTTCACCTATATGAAGGTGTACTGTGTAATTTCATCCAAGTGCAAGTCACGCACCTTGGCAGTTTTATCCGCTAATAGTCATCGACGCAAAAAGCATGATTCAGCTCCAGGGAAATAAAGTCCATCTGTTTGGTCACAAGACATCAGAGATGTAGTGTGAATCACTGACATGTTGCATGCTTTGATTTCATTTTCTCATGCCACTGCGTGCCAAACAACCCCTTGTTTTTCAGCTGACACACAGGAAAGGGTTACTGACTTCCCAAAAGTGATGCGATTCTAGTCTGGCAGAGTACAGTATACAGCGAAAAATAGCTCTGTACAAACACAACAATGACTTTTGTTTAAAACAAAGTAGAGAGTAGAGTGATGCCCTCAATCATTATAGTGGTAAAAGACTTCTGGCCGAGCACTTCTGTGATGTGTTACAGTAAAATCACCATTTTGAGCTCCAGATGAATAAAAACAGTGGAAAATAAATTCAGAAGAGCACTGGAAACATTGTGACAAAACATAAAATCAAGATTAAAGGATGATTATATGAGTACATTTTTAAAATATTAGCTGTTTTATTGTTTGAGTAGTGTAGTTGGTAGTATATATGCACGCAATAAATAATACTTTTTCAAAACTATTTATTGACACGCATATTTGGTATTGCTCTTTTAAGTACAGACCCAAATCAAAAAAGAAAAGAAAACTTATTGAGTCTATTTATTGTCAGCGATGGACAGAAGCAAGGAAGCAATATGGATAGAAGATGGGAAATGATACAAGCTGGACATGCATATGAGCATTACTGCACAACCTGCCAGACCACATTTGTGATATTAAACAGCTTTTTAAAATAAGTGAAGTGGATTTACAAAAAGATTTTGGACTGTAAATAAGAAGGAAGTATCCCAAGTAATCCCAAACTCCTGTGAATGACCATTGATGGCTCAGAGGCTCCAAAATTAGACTTTAGACCAGGGCTGGGCAACTTCGGTCCTGGAGGGCCACTGTCCTGCAGAGTTTAGCTCCAACCCTAATCAAACACACCTGAACAAGCTAATCAGAAATGTCTTCAAGATCACTAGAAAGCTGCAGGCAGATGTGTTTGATTAGGGTTGGAGCTAAACTCTGGC
Organism: Sinocyclocheilus anshuiensis; assembly: GCF_001515605.1. NCBI lineage: Eukaryota > Metazoa > Chordata > Actinopteri > Cypriniformes > Cyprinidae > Sinocyclocheilus > Sinocyclocheilus anshuiensis. The sequence goes on along the minus strand of NW_015546133.1, from coordinate 1,627,383 downwards.
CCTCCAGGACTGAAGTTGTCCAGCCCTGCTTTAGACTCTAACAGACATCACTTTTTATGGATTAGTTCAACCAAAAGGTTTTTATAAAATGTATTTTAGTAAATTATTAAATTATAGTTTAAATTAATATTATTTTATTGCATTATTATTTACTCACCTTCAGAAACTTTTTTTGTGTATTTGAATCCTTTCTGGAGTTGGAAAGATCCAGTCTTTTGTCATCCATTAAAGAAAGTAAAATTCAGGTTGACATGAGGGTGAGTGATAGTTTTTAGTTTGTGGTGAACTATTTCTATAAGTCTTAAAGTTATTTTAATCTGACATAAAAAAAAAAGAAGTGCTCTCATTTATAAACGCATTAATACTGACTGTGATATTCGGTAGTCTGTTTCTCCCAATCTTTCCTCTGTGTATATCCCATCTTTGAGGAGGTATTATTAGCTGGCAGGAGAGGAGAGAAAGTGATGGAATGCAATAAGAAACAACCAACAACAACCAAACACAATCAGTGCCCTTATAAGGGCATCACCATTGTGATTATAGCTTTGCTGACACATTCGCTCAAGATATGAGCTGAGCTGGGTTTTCTCAGGATGGATTCCTCATGTGGAGTGCTGCATAATGAGAGACTTTCTCTTGATGGTTTATGAAACCTGAATGCTAGAACGTTTTGGTGGTTTATTGTTTGGGATTGGTCACAGCTTGCACATTAGAGCTATTTCTACATGTGCTCGATGTGTGTGGAGACTCACAGCACTCTCTCTCATAGATTAATGTTAACTTCATGTCTGAATAGCTCTTAAAAAGGGATTTGTTGTGAAAAGTAAAAAATCTGGCAACATGATGTACTGAAATTTCATGCCAATGTAGTCTCCAGTAACACTACTCTTTTTAGTCTGTTTCTTTGTTAATTCACTACATGCTATATATGTTGTTCAGCTAATAAATAAGGTAATGTTTATTATTCAGCATTTTTCTTAATTCAAATTGTATATTTTTAATTTTATTTGAGAATTTAATTTTAATTTAATAATTTTATATTATATAATATATATAATTTTTTACTATTTTTGTTTTATTTTATACTATTATTGTTTTATATCTTTATTTTAGATTGTCTTTTGTCATCAATTAGCTGAAAAAAACATTACATTTCTTACCATTCGATTGGGTTTTATAGGGCTACTTATATGAAAATGTATATTTGCCACTAAAGAAAAGAATCTGGCAAAGCAAAGATATTTATGAGATGCATTATTTGAATGCTTGGCCAAAGAGATGTGTCTTTAATCTAGATTTAAACAGAGAGAGTGTGTCTAATCCATGTATCATTCAATCATTTGTTTTTTGATTTAATATTGAAAGTAGAAAAATGAGAAAATGGCTCCTTTTCCGGTTTTTTTTGTTTTTTTCCAAAAAACGAAAAAACTAAAATTCAGCTTAAATTTTCGTTTTTCGTTCATGGGTGGAAAAATGAATAAACAGCTTGAATATTCGATTTCTACACGTGGGCGGGAATTAAACGCCCCTTTCTGCTGATTGGTCAGCCGAAGATCAATCCTCAGTTCCGCGCAGCAGAATAATAGTCCTCCGCTGCTGCAGTTGTATGGATTCTTAATGCCTTTATTGCAGCTCATCTTTTTCTCATAACAACGAGACTAACAAATGGATGTGATTTATTTAAAAATGACTAATGCATTTAACGTCAACTAATCTAAATGTAAGCTTTTAAAAGCAGTTAAGTAGGCTATTTGCTGTGTTTTGGTTCATGTTTGTGGCGTGTGTCAAGAATAATAAATTGGCTTGGGTATATATAGGCCTATGTTCACGCAAGAACTGTCATTCTGACTGACAACCGGAGAACAACAGATATTAAATAACCTACTGTTAGAGTTATGTAATGTAGTCTTGTGTTTTATTAAAATTGATTATAATTGATATCTCAAAAGGATATGCACTTGTGCACAACGTGAGCTACTGCGCACTCGCACTGCAACGCAAGATTGTCATAAAATATAATAACTTGCCATTTCGGTTTGTTTCTCACCAAACCCTCAGTATACCTTCAGAATG
>NW_015546133.1:1623257-1624832 GCF_001515605.1 Sinocyclocheilus anshuiensis | reverse complement strand
TGGTGGGGCCTGAAACCTGACTGAAATTCTTCATAGAGATAATTTTTTTGCAGGAAGGAGCACAATTGAGCAATTATGTGCAATAATTTTCTATAGCCACACACAGACCTCTCTTAACCATTTAAAATTCATTAGTATGCCAATGCAAACATCAATAATGATGACAGTAAATATCATTAAGCAAAATTATGTTTTACTCTTACCATCACCACACAACAAATAACAGCAACAGTCAGCAAACATTAAAACCCAGAGACTATAACACACAATGCATAATTTATCCATGCTGAAATGCATGCTGGGAGCTTGCAAGTCAGTGATAACGGTCAGTATGAAAATTTGTGGTCAGACAACTTTGTTAGGCTAGTTGGCAAATATTGTTGGTGTAAACAGTGCTATTCTGAGATACTAAGATAAGTTTTTTTAAATATAGTTTTTATAAATTTTTTACTTAGTTGTAGTTTTAGTTATTTTCATACGTGAAGTTATTCTTTCAATGTCAAACCACAGTTTCTAGATATTGGTGCTCTACACCAAAAAATTGTATTCTCAGTATTTATTTAATGAGGAATATTTAAATAATGACATTAGATTGGGTGAACATCTCTGAGGATGCAAGTATGTTTAGAAGCATTTCTAAAGTCCTGTAAAAGAAGAAGAAGAAGGCCTATTATAAATTATCTCTCTGCAAACTTGTGGCCTATAAAACTAAACTTAGTGGCTGGTTTCATCAGACCTGCTCTTTTTGTCATTGTCAATAAAGCAAGTGCAGGTGGGTTTAGGCGATGGGGAGTCTGTAAGAGAAGTGTACGCTAAATCTAGATGATTTATATACTCTGTGTTTAGCTGAATTGCTGTGGGTGCAAATAATCAAAGAAACGAGCCGTTACTCACTTACAGTTGTTCACACATTATAAGAGACTGACCTCAAGCTGTGCCTCCCTTTAATTCCCAAACCACTGAGGTCCCCAGTACCTATAGGACCCCTCACGGGTCAAAGGTCACCCCTTGCATTTATGTATCAGTACATCTTTCAGAAAGCAGTTCCAGATCAGATGACATCGGAGAGGAGTGTTCTGGAAAAGTTATTTGTTTTTGTGCGACTACTCACTTTATTTAGAAAGAGAGGTTTGTCATTTTAAGAGTGGCTAAGGGAATGTTTGCTCACACTCTTAATGAATTTGTTGAGGAAGACCATCCATCTTTCTCTCTGCGCATGGACTGAACCCCAGGAGGTGACCGCCTGGCAGATACACACAGTTTACATGGAGCCATGCTGGAGACAATGCTACGGTGTAAACAACATCACAAGGAGTGTGTGCCTATTAGTTTTGGAATGATCAATTTTAGCAGATTTTAAATATTAGTACACAAACACTAAAATCTAGATTATTTTGGCTACAGGCCTGAACATGAGCTGTTTATACTTGATTAATTGCACAAATTCATTTGAAATGAAACAAACTGAGGGAATCACGCTCATCTAGCATGCTATATATTCACCAAGAGTGAACTGAAAAGAGTCATTGTGACAAATTCTGACAAGAGAGAGCAAGGTTTTGGTAAATACAGCAG
>NW_015546133.1:1617341-1623142 GCF_001515605.1 Sinocyclocheilus anshuiensis | reverse complement strand
CAGGAATGACATCACTTAAACTCTTAGGAACAAAGGTTCTTAATTGCATCTATGGTTTCTTGAAGATCCTTTAAATCCATGTGTACTTTCTATTGTGCAAAAAGTGCTTTATAGTGAAAAAAGTTTCTTCAGATTATTAAAATGTTATTCCCACTAAGGGAAAAAATGGTTCTTTAAGAACTGTTGTCACATAATAGTAGTATAGAAACTCACACAATGAGGAATACTTCAAGGAAGAACTTTAATTACATAAACTCAGGAAATAGCCACTTTTAACAACCTTACACAAGTGAAGATGGACAAAGAGGAGATAACTCAGGGCTTAAATACTGTACACAAGGCAAACAAAGGGAAATAATGAGTTCATTAATAGACACCAGGTGGACAGGATAACTAATCCTATAACTCAGGAAAACTAGGTCACAAGACAAGGAAGACAAAACTCAAAACACAATGAAACATAGACATGTCACAGTTTGCCCCGTGCTCCCGGTAAGGCATGTCCTTGCGCTGTACATAGTCCAACTGAGGAGGGAGGGCGGGTGTTCTGGAGGAGGGCGCAGAGCAAAGAAAAAAGAAAAAAAGTCCAGGGCAGAAAATACATTCCAAGGGGTGAATGGTGGGAGGAGCCAGTGAGGAGCCAGGAGTAGGAGGACACAGATGTTGGTCCAGAGACCAACCAGGACAATGCCTCAGGGCGGAGTCGAGGGAGGGAGGAGCCATGATGGAAACTTAGCAGACAACACCCTGGGAACAACCGATGGAGACAGAGCCAACTGGAGGTGGAGACCCAGGTGAAGCTGAGCGGATGGAGAGCCAGGAGGCTTGTTTGAAATACATCAGCGCTGTGCAGACCGATTGCTGTATGACATCAAAGTACCGCAAGAGCGATTGGAGAACAAACGACTCTTTATGCTTTTGAATTGTTCTCACTGTACTTTGATGTCATACACAGATCGGTCTGCACAGCACTGATGCATCTCAAACAAGCCTTGAGTGACACCGTAGGTCCTGAGGACCAAGGCAGAGCTGATGGTTTATGTGATTGAGGCAGGTACCTGAAAGACCGTGGTGGAGCCAGAGTGACTAAGGACAAATGTGGAACTGGAAGGAAGGCGGTACCAGATGGAGCCAGAGGGATGGAGGGATGAGGCAAAGCCGGAAGAGTGGAATCTTGTGGCGGAGGCAGCTCGACGACTGACAAAGGCGGCGCCATCAGTTGTCCCCAGGGTGTTGTCTGCCAAGTTTCCACCATGGCTTCTCCTTCCCTCGACTCCAGTCCACAGTGGAGATGAGGGAGCAAGGAGCCAAGGCGGAGCCGATGGGTCAGAGGGCCGAGATGGAGTCCGGGACTCGAAGACTAGAGGCGGAGACAGGGGATCCTCACGCCTAGGCAGAGCTGGTGTCTGGAAGGCCCGAGGTGGATCGACACCACAACTGGGAATAAATTCTCCAAAAAAGTCTATTATATTCTCCTCAAATATGTGCTTAAGTTCTTCTAAATATGTACCAAAGGCCATGAACATCTCATCCACAACGGTGGGGCTATGGGTGGGTCTTTTCTCCCAGCCCTCGATCTCCACAAGCACTCCCTCGGCAATCCGCGGTGTTGTCAGCTCACGCACCTGGTCAGACTCTTTGCAGGGCTCAGGCTCTGGGGCGATGTATCCACTCGCCCTCTTCCCAGGCTCAGGATTCTTCAATTGGGGGTCCACCAACGCGTTTTTAGCCAGCTGAAAACGCCTAGCTGTGAGCGCTCGACTGTTTCTTAGTCACAGCTTTTTTTTGTTGTTGAGATGCTTTGACTGCTATGAAACGGAATATCTGCGGAAGTGTAACTAGTATCTGATTTTGTAGAAAGTTTATATATAAATATAAAAATGTTGACAGTATAAAGTACTTGCTCTGGCCCTTGTTTTAAATAATTTTGTTCTGTTGTTGTGCTTCTTGTTGTCGTCTGTTGCTGTTGTACAAGGAGTATGTGGTGGTTGTGATTGGATGGCTGACTAAAAAGTGACAGTGATGAGTGCTGCGTTTTACCCAAAGTTGAAAATTCTTCAACTCTCGTCACCGAGAAAAAAAACGCAGAGCGTGCAACACTCAGCGTAAAAAACAACAACAACAAAAAACGCTCAGTGCCTTGTCATGCTCCTGCTCTTTTAAAAAATGTGGTGCTCCCATTGAAGAAATACGCTAGCCTCAGGAAAAAACACTTAGGTGGACACGCGGGCTTTATTTTTAAGAGTGCATCAAAATCTTTCATTTTGAATCGATTAGTGGGACGCTGCCATCAGTACACAGATTTGACTCCCAGTTTGGTTACAGTTCTATTTTGATTGAATGTGAAATAGTAAATTGGTGTCAAAAGATATCCTGACATAAACATACCAATCTTGCTTTCACTCTTCCTTTTCACGTGAAACAATTTATTGATGTATCTCACAGGACACACCTGTATTCACAGCTGTAAATCTGCTTTTTCCTCCTCTCTCGCACACTTAGTATAATCAAATAACACCTACCAAGTGAATTCTTTGTTAATTTAGTGTGTGTTGAAGCAAATGAATTACAGATCTCTAATGATAAAATGATAGATAAATTAAGTCATTTTGGGACTAGAGTTTGGTCCTCAGATATGGTTAAAGGTGATTTATTGGGAACATTTCAATTCCTTGGTCAGAAACAGCTCTGTGGAGAAAACAAGCAGAATTTCTGCAGCTGGCTGTTGAGTTGCGTGTGAACACTTTGTCACAGAGCAATCTCCCACAAACACAGATGCGTAAATACACTCTCCTGCTATGCTCACAGAGAGAAACTCCAAACTGAGGAGGGCAAAGCCACATAGAGACTTTTACCTGGTGTTTGAAAAGCAGCGAGAGTTCAGTGCTTCTAAAATACAACAACCCTGCTACTCGTTTAACTTTGTGTTTTAAATGCCTTAGCAGTGTAATAGCGGTCTTTTGGCAGTAGCAGGCAACCATGCACTGCTCAAAGGGTGAACGTGAAAACTTCTCAAGCCATCCTTGACAGTCTATATTTGTTCCAGCAATGAAAATTAAGCCAAAGTAACTAAACTAACTAAACTAAGCCAAAGTGACCATTGTGCGTGTCTGAGAAACACAGAATCAGTGAGTTGGAACAAATAGGTTAAGTAAATGATTCAATGACTTACTCTAAAAAGCCATGTGTTTCATTCCTGAATGAATCAGTATGTTTGAACGAATTGGTTAAGTACATGATTTGATGATTCACTCATAAAGAGAGTCTTGATACTGCCGTCACCTACTGGCATAACAGTGTAACTTGAATTAGCTTTTATTTTTATATTTTCAGTTTTCATTTTCATTTTAGTACTTTTAATATATGCTTTGAATTGTTATCGTTTTTTTTCTTTCCTATTAAAAAAAATCTGTTTAGCTTTATTTTTTTAGTCCAGTTTTAGTTTTAGTAATTTTAGTACTTCAACTTGAACGTATTTTATTTCAGTTAGTTTCCAAGTCAGCAAATCAAAATTTTCTAAAAGATCTCTAATCTTTTCATCTATATATTTACGTTTTATTTCAGTTTTGTACAATTCAAAATAATTTTAATATTAGCTCCAGTTAACAATATCAACACTGAACAGAACTACCTGCTATACAATAATAAGTATTCTTTAATTACATTAATGTTTTTAGCATATTTTGTCCAGACCGTTTTGATTTAACTTGGGCCAGAGGAGTTTCAACATCAACCAGCTCTGACATACGAAGACAAACTGGTGCTGTGTGTCTCATGGGAGCTGGTTTGGATCAGTCAGCAGCCTCTGATGTGCCATGTCTCTGTGCTCTCTGGAGGGTGATTTGGGGCAAGAGCAGTGGGCTGAAAACAAGGGGCTCCAGCAGCTGCTTCTAGTTGTGCATCTTTGTGCAAATACACGCATATGAACATACATACATACATGTTCATTCACACACAGCCTTTCTAAATGGCATCTAGTTCCTCATGAAAGATATTGAGGTGGGATGTTGGGGTCATCTGCTGAACCAGGAGTGCAGTTTGATACTTAATCTCATAAACATGACTCTGGATCCTTCACAAGTGGTGGCAGCATTCTAAAACTGATCCCACGGGCTGCTGTAGCACTCGCATCCAGGAATCAGTCATCTGTGCTTTGGTCTGGACCCAAATAACAAGAACCACACTGAGGGGAGATCAAGTACATACACAAGGTGTTCTGTTTCTTATTACTGCTGTAGTTCACCTGGTAATGCATGGCGATAGCAACGCCAAGGTCATGGGTTCACTTCCCAAGAACATATATCTTCATTGCATTGTAAGTTGCTCAGATAAAATGCAGTGCCTGTGTCAATCTGATAAAAGCTTTGTGTTTGTAATAATAGTACTTTATAATCACATGTACAAATAATAAGCTATTTATTCACCAATAAACAATGACATGAATTATTTGAGATACAAAGACTAAAAAACATTAAAAAAAAAAAAAAAAAACTTGGCTTAAAGGTTGGTCAAATTTAATCAACAATAAATCTTCTCATACTAGCATGTATGCTGTACACCTTGTACAAGACAGTAAAACCCAGAATTAGAACCAGGATCTCTTCCATGACCTTACTTACAACTGTTTTTCTGAGTTCACTGATGAGTTAGTCAAAACCAGACTGTATTCAGAGCTAGAGGGTGAGCAGCTCTATGTTAAAGCAATGGCTCGATCAGGATCTCATTAGAGACCTTATTAAAGACGTTTTTTGATGAGGGACATGAAGAATTTGGCAGCGTGAGAAGTACAAATCATGCTTTGCTGACATGTGTCGATGTGTGGCGGCTGTACTGGCCAGATTTCGCCTGTTATGACGTGCATCCGATTGTAAACTACCAAACGTCAAACTCACAAACATGTCAGACATTTCAAGATGAATGCAGCCATTTAAGGTGAACGAGGTTACAGAGAGGTGGTGGCTAGTTTTCTCTCTCACAACTTTCAAAACATACATTCTCATGCTATCACTCAGACTCATCTGTGTAGGTTACAGCACCACCAAGTGGTTTGATTATTTGGTTATGATTTTTAATAAATTAAAAGATCCAGAAAAAAGAGCATCACATCATTGTATTTGGGAAGTTCAGGTCAACAAATAATATTTTTATGGGTCTGAGGTAGGCAAATATAGCTATGAATAACTGGTTTCCCTTTAAATTCCTCTTTTTTTTTTGCCAAAACTAAAGTGTGGTTTGAAATACTTTCCTTGTGGAGCTTGTGTAATTTGTAATGACTGTGGGTATTGTGTGGGGAATGTTTACAACATCACTGTACGTGCAAATGAAACAAAAACAAAAAGTTTGTTTTTGTCGGTTGTTAAACAAAAAGTGATACGTGCAAGCTCCACATTACAGTGCTGTGATATATAAACCAAAAAAAGAAAGAAAAAAAAAACAGTAAAAACTTTGGCAGCTGAGGGAACTTCTTGAACACCTCTAAAGAATGGCTGGTTGTCCTACAACAGCTTTCACCTGCCAACTTAAGGTAGCTGCTTTACAAAAATATATTACATTTACATATGATTGAGAAGGCCAACAATTGCATATTGCATTAATAACCATAAAAATCCCTTTATGTTTTGAATGGTTGTTTGCTTGATTCAATCAGAAAAGTTAATATGAAATGCAGAGAGCCCCTGCTGAGATACTGAACACCTGGACCCACAACAATGCTGCTAACCTGAGGTTTGGATGCAAACTCTGGTCTCTGGCCTTTTTTACAGACGTTCTCAGGGCACTCTGAGTGGGAAGCTGTGGGAAAG
>NW_015546133.1:1611062-1617130 GCF_001515605.1 Sinocyclocheilus anshuiensis | reverse complement strand
GGAAAGAGTTTGAGAGTGAGTGTGTGTAGCTGCTGGGTGAAATGAAAGAGAAATAGATTGAGTGGGACAATGTTTTTTTTTTTTTTAAATGAAAAGGTATTAGTTTGTGGAATATTTTTGCATAAATGTTCAAATAATATCATTAACCACACTGTTTAAATACATATGATTTCTAATAGATTTTTTGAGAGCCACAAAAACAAAATAATAGTCCTATAATATTTCACTAGTAAAAATATTTTGGGAATTTTATGTGTATTTTCTATATAAGAAAAAAATAGAACAAAAAATCCCCCCAGAACATATCATTTCAAAGCAGAAAATGCAGAAAATTAATATTGAAATGGATATTGAAATTTCGGCAAGATAACAAAAATATAATTAATACTGAGTCAGCAAATCTTAAAATCTCGACTTCAGCGACTGTGAAACCATTACACTGATTCAGACATCTGCAGACAATTTTTTTTCAGTATCCATTATGTTCATGATATGAGCTTCTGATATTTAATGCCTGCAAATCACAGAATACCAAACAGATTCTCATCTGATAGAACACATTTTGCAAACTGTATAAACTGTGACGATGACTGTACTTTAAGAAATGTCTGAGTCAGTAGGCCTAAGTGAAAGTCTGAGCAACATTGCTTTTGGACAAAGTCCTTTCTGGTGGTCTGTTAGTGATATAAAGATGAAAGGTGTCATGTTGTTTTTGTCTACTACTGCAAAAAGATTGTTTTTTTGTTTGTATCTAATTTCACTGACTTGTGTTTTTCTCCATTCTTTGTGCTACAAGTCATCAGAAGAAATGAGTCAAAAGACATTGAAAGACTTTTTTTTTTTTTTTCAAAATGATTGTTGTGCTTAAAGCATTATTTTTTGGGGGAATTTTTGGGAAAATCCTGTCATAATTTACTCACTCTCCACTTGTTCCAAACCTTATATGCGCTTCTTTCTTCTGTTGAACACAAGAATGTTGGTAGCCTTTGACTTCCATATATTTGTATCCACTTTAGAAGTCAATGGCCACCATCAACTGTTTGGTTACCAACATTCTGCAAAATATTTTCTTTTGTTCTCAGCAGAAGAAAGAAACTTATACAGGTTTGAAACAACGTGAGAGTGAGTAATGACAGAATTTTTATTTTTAGGTCAACTATCCCTGCATTCTCATATTTGAATGCTAGTAAAGGCAAAAATCCTTTAGACCATTTTACTTTCAGTATGTTTTTGGCAAAGACCCTTTTACATAATTAAGTTAGTCCTACATTTTTACACACGTAACTCGGTGTAGCACTGAAATGCGCTTTTACTCTTACTGCCCTGCCTTATACTGCCACCCTTTGATCAACTGGACAGTTGCTGATTCTAGTGGCTTTCTTGTGTTATTTCTGTGGTCTTACTATTGCTGTTTTTTTTTATAAACATAAAACATAATTTTTAAGTAAATAATTTAATGAACACATCAAGAGAGTCTGAAGAAATGTGTTGTTTTTGTAGGTTATTAGTCTCTTAGCGTTCTCAATCTTCTTTGTTATATATATATTCTATATATATTATATATGATTCAATGATTCATTTATAAATACAGCCACTAGCTTAGTTACTGAATGACTCACGCATTAAGACAGTGACTTACCGCCACCTACATTAATATTGTTGCTGCTGTTGTTTTGAACATATATCCTACAGTAGTCTACTGCTGGGACAGGTGCATCGTCTCCTCTCTTCCCTTCTCATCATGGCTTCTTCCTCGCGCTAGCCGCGTGTTTCAGTTCCACGTCGGCTAAAGGAAGGTCGTCGCCTATCGTCAGATCCGCAAGGCATTTCGGGCTACTGGAGGCTGATTCGCCCAACAATACAAACAAGCCTCCGGACATAGTGGATTCCGCTGCACATGCGAAAAGCCGCCAGCTTATGTATTAACATAAATTCAGCCCCCATGAATGCATGCTTATTTCCTCACTCTTTTGGAAGAGCCAGTATATAATTGCGAATGAACTGGGATAAAATATCCAGCACGCGCGACAAATAGCTAATCCTAGAATAGGAAATACACAGGTAAGATAACCATTTATGTCTTGATTTTTATTTATGTAGTCCTTATCACACTAAACAGATGTTGAATTAGCGTTCATGTAGTGTATATGACGACAAAAATTAATATGTGGCTTTAGCTAGCGATCTTGCTGATCAAGTGTGTGATATTTGTCTTGATGCATGCAAACGTTTTTTTTTTTTAATTAAAGGCCCTTAGGCGACGTGGACGGTCACTTGGACGTTGGATGCTTTAGTCAGACACATTATGCTTGGCTGACACATTATGACAATGATGCGTTATGGGAAATAAAATGCATAACTGTTTCACAGCTGAACGAGCCATAAGGTCGATGATGTAGCTAATACACGTTTATCTTTAAACGGAGTAGAAATCGCGTGCTTTAAAGGAAGTTGTTGGTAAAATGGCATGAAAATAGTCGCCGTTCACCTGTCACACCTGCTAGCCCAGGTAGTTGCTCCGCAGGATTTAGACACCACGCATATCAACGGTTTTAGACTTTAGTTTAGACTTCTTAAGTGAACGTTTTCGTTTACCTCCATGTACTAACACATTTTTCTTTGAGCTCATAACTTGATTTATATTTTCAAAACTAAGCCAATAACATTCGAGTGCTGGATATTTCACAGGTTTGGACTTTTTATTTTACAAATGGACTTTTACAAATTATTCACTGAACGAGTCGCTGTCTTGTTGTTTTCCAACAACAACAGTAATCGCCAACAGTTGACTAAATAGAGATGCAATTGTTTTGTGAGAAAATGTGTATGATGCTCTTAGTAGGTTTGTAAGCATGCACCTTTTAATAAAACAATTATTATCCTTTGGTCCACTCCGTGTTTGCAGACAATTCGGTTGAGTGAATTATTAAATGACTCGCTTATAACAATTGTAGCCACCTATTGACTGGTATCTGAACGAATCCTTTTTAGTGAACAGATTCAAAATATTCGAATCACTGGGATAAATCAAAATCCTTATCACTTGTCAACACCTGGAATATGTGTTGTTTTGTTATAAACAGCCTCTTGTTACAATTCAGGTCCCTTTAGACTTAATTTTGGAAAGACGCTTAATATGGGAACATTACCTCAGCCAGCTAGCTCCAGTCATGTTCCTTTCACTGTGGTGGTTGTCATAGATGCAGCCTTGGTTAGATGGCATGCTGCCTCAGCAAATCCAATGGAAAATCACAGGGGGAAAAAAGCATTGATGCATGTTGTTGTATTATCATGGCTGTCAAATTACAATCCTATCTATTTAATGATTTTGTAGTTCTTTGAAGCCATGTAGAGTAACATAATTACAGTTGAAAAATCTGTCCAGCTACCCATGCATATTTCCATCAGATGAGTTATACTGGAGGGTTTGTATACTGTATATGACAACAGGTTGCTGAAATGTCATCCAAATTGATCCCAGATGTCTTTCTGAATAACACAGCCCTCTATGAACAACTTGGCAATTGAATCGCCATTGGTTAGTAAATTTTTTAGTATACTCACCAGAATTTAGTCGCCCAGAGTAAGATTTAGTCGCATATGCGAGTGATTTACTCGCAATGTAGAGGGTTGTAACAGCATTTCTACAGTGGATGTTGAGTGTCATCCTCACTGCATCTTTCTGTAGGTGTTGATACTGACCACCATGCAAAGTATTCATCAGTAAGAGGGAATGTCATTCACATCAACAGGTAGCTGGTAAATCAAAGGCGATACTACAAGCCACAAATTGAAACGTTGCTTTCTGGCATAAGGACTTTGCCACAGTTTCGTTCTGCTAAGCAAATGGTGCTTATTTTAATGCCTTCAATAAGGTCACATCATCCCACATCCCGTGACCACCTATCCCCTCCATTCCATCATTATAGTAAAGGAGCACTTGCACTTGCTCACCGCCATCAACACTGCTCACTGAGCGCAAATTTATTAATGCCAGTTTTCCATTCCTGTGGTTTACAGTTTACAGTAGCTTTTATCCTGCCCAAATTTCATGCTCTAGCACTCAGAAGAATTAAATGGCTCTTCTGTGAAGGCAGACTATGATGCCTCCGCTCAGATCAGCCCTCTGAGCACCGAGCCTCCCTCCCCGATCTCCTGTCTAAAGCTGAAGCTTGCATGAGTCACATGATTGTTACATAGCTCCCAGCATTCCTATATTTTCCTCTGCCCATTGAGGAGGCTGAGCTTTATGAGAACTAATAATAAAAGCCTGCTTGAGAAGTTGCTCACTCATCGCTGTGAAGCCCCCTTCTACAGGTGTGGCATTGGGCTCTGAAGGAGTAACCAAAGCAAGTATCGATGAAAATATCTAGAAACGTTTAACTAGGTTAATTAGTTTGAAGTGAAAGATCTAGGCCTACTCCTTGAACTCCATGTCAGTTCCTTTCGTGGTAACGACTGGGTTAGGCTCTGTCAGATCTGATAAGTGTGTTTGAACAGAACATTCCTGAGTAAACTCTTTTCCATCTACAGCTTCCGGCAAATGTATGTGGAGTATAGAAGGTCTTATAGATTTTACAATTAAAGGGATATTTTCCCCAAAAATACATTGTCATCATATATTCACCATCATGTTTTCCACAAAAGGATGTGTTAGACAGAATGACACCAGGCCTTGGTTACCATTCACTTTGACCTTGTGAGCCTGTAATAATATATAGCGTTTGTTGTCTGAAGAGAGGTCTGGTCTACATTGTTAACTATCAGCAGTGCTTTTATGAATATGTTATTCTGAAATGTCACAAACAACCTTTTGTAATGTATTGAAGAGCTCTGTTTTATTTTCTTATCTTTTTTCTTATCTCACGCTCTCTTTCAGTAACACTCCAGTATGGCGGACAGTATGATGAGTAAAGCAGCCACTATGGAGATTCCTATTAGCAGTAATGGGGACTCTAGGAATCTAGCAGAAGATGACAGCCTGGAGCAGGTGAGCGATATATGGTGATTCAGGTAAATTCAGGTGCAGTTTAACTGAACTCACCCTATTGGTTGAGTTTGTTTGCAAAGCTGAAGCTGTATCAAATCAATGAAGTGTCAAAGCATCAAAATGTGGATGGTGGAGGTGGTTTTCATAGCTAGAGTTATGTTTTTACAGAGTGTAAAATATAGCTGTCTGCCCAGTTGGTTTAGTTTTGTTGCAGGTTTCACAATATCAGTCATGAGAAAAGATCTTAAGGTTGCAGGTGATGCAAACATTGCAGTTTATAATTGTTCAGCTTTTTCTTGAGGACTTTAAATCATAAAAAATAAGGTTGTTGGGCATGTTAATAAGTAAGAGTAATATGCATTTATTTCATAAAAATGGCTTGTGGCGATACTTCAGTGTAAGTCTAGTGTGTGTCTTGCTTGTCTTTGCCTTTTAAGAAGCAGAAGGCTAATTCAGCCAAGCACAAATTGTTCAAATCTCCCTATTGTTGAAACCATTGTAAAGAAAAGGTAAAGTGGTAATGTTGTCTCAAGACACACCTCTGTAAGACAACTAAACCGTGGAACTGGATCCGGGAGAAGACGTGTTAGGCAAACAGACAAGCAGTGAGATATTTGCTAGGATGTTGAATCATTCCTATAAGGACTTAAAGGTTCTTTGTTTTAATTTGTTTTAAATTTTTTCCCCCTAACATTCTCATGTTATGTCCAGTTTAAAAAGCCCATCCTAGAATAACTGTGGCTGATCTAGGGATGAAATGATTACCGGTTTGATGATAAATCATGATACAATTCCCCACGGTTAGTATTTCATATTTTAATTATCATTAAAACCATATTCGATTACCGTGATTTGAACAACTCAGGATAAATAAATACTGTCTAGCATAAAGCAGAGTTTTAAGTAACAGTCTCATGTGCGCACAGCATGCAGAGTAGTTTCGTTTTGTGTGAAAACATGGCGGAAAGCTGCCTGGGATGTTTTTAAAGAGTGCTAAGGGAATTATACAAATGTATATATATGAATGAATTCATTATATGAATGTACCTCTGAAGTAAGGATGTGCCGATAGAAACGA